>NW_017535518.1:967789-973784 GCF_001853355.1 Bactrocera latifrons
TCTAAACATAACTATTTTCAATTTATCGATTTTAATCGATAGCCAATGTAATTTTGTAATAATTTATCGGGTTTTAATCGATTACTAATTTAATTTTTAAAAAATGATCGATTTTAATCGATAACTAAGATTTTTTTTTATTTTCTGTTTTTTATTACTTCATTAAACAAGCTTTTGAACCACAAGTTAGCTAAAAATGTGTTGCCAGTGCACAGGCGGGGTTGAAACCACAGGTAGACCCACGACAGTCTGCTGGTTTGTAGGTGAAGTCCTTTGTCTGTGGTGTGTACTTGCGGATACATGCTTCTATGTAGTATATAGCACCCAGCGCTCTTTGATGTAACCGTTCAAACTAGTAAGTTTTGGTTGATCCTCAAAATGGGGATCGCATACTGTGAATAGTTCTTTGTGAAGCTATAATATAGAACTCCAATACAAATCAGCGTTGACGTTTAATTTCGATTTCCAACAGCTCAGTGGGATATCTGAAATTGCGAGCCTTTAGTTTCTAAGCCTTGATCTCGCAGGTGTTGAGATTTGTCTACCTCGGGTCTTCGAGAAGGCAAAGACCAGTTAGAATCCCCACTACTAGGGAGAGGATACTGAAAACAAAGAGCTCACTAGACCTTTTTGGCGACTCTTCCTATGCTGAATATATACCAGAAAAACCGATGATTGCCCTCCCTCTAAGCTCAGCTCTTCAGTCGGTCGAATATAGCGGCACACCGACCCGTTCAAAATCTATTGATAACGTGGCTAGGGTGCCTGTTCTTGCCTGCTCTTTAGCTTTGCATGCAATTAACTGTGTAGCGGCAGTGGCCTGGCACCCATACTAGTCTTATTACAAGAATTAATCGGTGAGTTAATAACGAAGTTACGCATTTCTTGACAAGTATTGAACGCACTGTTAGTGAATTCAAAGCTAGTATCACCACCTTTTTATCAGAGTGAAGAGTCATTTGTCTGAAAGAGGCTGTATTCCGGAGCAGTGAATCTATCGCTACCTAAATGACCATAACCTCGGCTATAGTAGTCAGAAAGCCTAAAAGTTGATAGATAGTTTCTGACACCAACCTCCTCGTTAATAAGCTTACTGTTCTCTTCTCTAGCGACTTTTACCCAAATACATACACTTGTGCTCACATAATTAAGCCACTGCATAGCAAAACTACGTTTCTGAAAATAAATTCACCGAATTAGCTTTTCATTTGTATAACGGTATGCAAAAAAGTTCCGTTATATGTTAGGAAGTTACTAAGATCATATTCAGAGAAATAAGTATCGTGGTTGGCGAAAAAATGAAAATAAACTCGCAGTTGATCTAGTCGCGTGTGCTCATATAATTAAGCCAGTGTTACAAAAGCTTTGCAATCACTGTCTGTGTAAAAAAAAATTATTAAAAAAGTGAAACGTTTATTGGTTCCATTTAATTTAAAAACGTTTTTTGAAAGTTTTCTAAACAATGGGTAAAAACAAGAGTACAGTTCCATGTGAAAGAAGAGTCATATGGGAATGTTACCAAAAGTTCAAAAATATTGCGAAAGTAGTGGAATATTTAACCTTTTCTAGGGGAAAGGTTAAGAATGCTTTACAATATTTCAAAAAACATAAGACTTTTGAAAATCTGCCCCGTAAAAAACCCAGAAAAACAACTCCTAACGACGRCAGGCAGATAGTACGGATGAGCAAGGTAGATCCTTTTTTGACCTGGAGTGAAATTAGAGCCCAAATTGAGCAAAATCATGGTGTACGGGTATCAGCACAGACAGTCCGACGGAGATTACAGGAAAATTTCTTAAATGGGCGAATTGCACGAAGCAAACCGATCCTTACAAAAAGGAACATCAAACGAAGGCTAGCGTTTGCAAGAGAGCACCTGCAAAAGGACTCAAAATTCTGGGATCTAGTGGTATGGAGTGATGAATCTAAATTTAATGTCTTTGGGAATGACGGTAGACCCTATGTCAGGCGACCACCAATACAAGAACTGAACCCACGGTATACTAAAAAAACTGTCAAACATGGTGGAT
The DNA here is from genome assembly GCF_001853355.1 of Bactrocera latifrons. Taxonomy (NCBI): domain Eukaryota; kingdom Metazoa; phylum Arthropoda; class Insecta; order Diptera; family Tephritidae; genus Bactrocera; species Bactrocera latifrons. The sequence continues at coordinate 969,820 of NW_017535518.1, forward strand.
CATCAGTCATGGTATGGGGGTGTTTTACTTCATGCGGAGTAGGACCACTTGTACAAATTGAGGGCAAAATGACTGGCAGTATGTACAGAGACATTTTAGCCGAACACCTAGATAAAAATTACGCCGATAATTTACCACTAGCATGGATATTTCAACAGGATAACGACCCAAAGCACTGCTCCAGGGTCGTTAAGGACTGGATTGCGATGAACCGTATCAAGTGTCTTGAGTGGCCTGCCCAAAGCCCGGATTTAAACCCTATAGAGAATCTATGGGGGATTATTAAAAGGGCAGTTGCGGCGAGAAAACCGTCAAATAAGGCTACGTTGTGGCAAATTTTAAATGAAGAATGGAGGAAAATTACTCCGGACCAATGTAACACACTAGTCCGTACAATGAACCAACGCTGCAGGGAAGTAATTTTGCAAAAGGGATTCCCAACAAAATATTAGTCTAAATAAGGCAAGTTTTTTTGAACAAAATATCGAATTCTTTTATCTGACAGCTTATTTTTGCAGGTGGCTTAATTATATGAGCACGAAAAATACATACCAATGAAGAAGAAAACAGACTTTTGCTTTTACATTAAAATTTACCTTTAAAAAACTATAAGTACAATAAAGTTTAAGTACTTTCTTTTARTTTTGTGAAACTTTTTTTTCCGATTTATCAATAAAATTCAACTTTTATGWATTTGTACACCATAACGTTTATGTGGCTTAATTGTGTGAGCACAAGTGTACATCTTCCTCGTAGGTATAAGGGCTGAGAATATAACGCTAAATTTTGGAGTGGACTCATTTCTATCAGTGTGTACTAATTATTTGCATACGCCTTTTGTGTTTTTGCGGGCCATCGAGAGTTAAAACTAGCATCCCGGAGCCTGTTTCGTATAGTTCTGACAGTGATTTCGGTACTAAGATCTTCTATGATCTCCATCCTGATATTCCCAAGCGGTTTTAAATCGATCCTTTAGGCGAATGCATTCTATTTGCCGATCCTAGAAGATGTTTTCCTTGCTGCTCCTGAGCCTGGTTTTCCACTTAGAGGCCCACAGCTTTGAAAGTTTTTCAAAAATCCTCGAAGGTAGACGTCTCGAATCCAGCTTTTTCACTGATCTTTCGCATGGTGAGATTTTCTTTTCGCAAAGTTAAAATCTTGCTAAGCATGTCAAGAAAGAAATTTAAATTTACGAAAATTTAAAGTAGGGATGTTTCTCCATAATTGTATTCCTTAGAGAATATCATACATTTTCAAAATGCTTCTTACACAATTGCAAGCTAATACGCACAGACGATAATACTTATAACATATTATAGTATTCAAATGTAAAATACTTAGAACTTCATAAGTAACTTCGTCGTAACTACAAAATGTTTGCAGACTCGCACTCCTTGACGTATGAGCAATTAAAATAAAAATAATGCTTAAATGGTGGTTAAACGGTGTATTATCGTGGCAATTACTATTTCATTTAATATTTAATATTTATAGATATTTGAGTATGCATATACATATATATATTTATGTCTATACATATATACATACATATTTATGTGATTTTATATTTACGAAGCAACACATTAAGCTCTACCGCAAAAGCGTTTTTATGTTCCTTCATAAGAGCACACTCTCGACAAGCCCACATTTAACCCCCAAAAAATGTTTGTTGCAATTTAATTTGTCATCATCAAACGAAATCAACAGTCACGGCACGTCGCCGCTTTTAGCTGGCCAATTGGGGTCGCAATTTACTCAGTAACACAACATAATTTAGTCCAATAATGTTTTAGAGCGAGGGAAGACGTCAGAAGTTTGAGTATTTTCATGATGAGAATAAACGTTGGACAACACATGTGGTGTCTGTGCAAAATAACTTAATAATGAAGCCACGAAATTAGCTGCAAATTAAATCAAAAGAATTCGGCTAATCAAATTTATTAAGCAAAACCAAAGGTATAACAGCAGAACCACTCTCTCCACTCTACTCTAAGCCATGTAAAATTAACAAAGTTACGACGGTATTTTATTGCAGTCTGTGAGTAGTTGACTTAATTTGTGAGGCGTTACACCGTAGAGGCGTAGCTGTAAATCTAAAACCACACATCAAACAGTCACCAAAGCAGCTCAAATGGACAGGACGCATACACACAACTACATACTCACACATATACACATATGTACTTATGTATGTAGTGAGTGCGCCTGGCAACAGTCAAGCAGTACAAAGTGCGGCAGCAAAAAGAAGTGCAGCGGAGAGCGGAGTACGTCTAAAGTTGAAGGTTCACAATGGATTAACACAAGCCAGCTGACTTAGACTCTTTGTATGCTGTGCGTGTGCGCCTTGTTGGCCACTTAAGATGGTACGTGTAGCATGAGTTTTAATGCAGCAGGCTTTAAGAACTTTGACACATCTTATGTGGTTTGTATGTACTGTGTTTTGGTTGGCAAAGTTCTATGGCAATCGAAGGACAAATTGATAGCGCCTGCAAAGTGTTATGTTGCCGCCGAGAAATGCCAGAAAAATATATGAAAAACTAAGCCTTTTCTTCTTTGCTCTAGAGCTAGAGAGCGCAATGTCGAAAGTTGTTTAACATGTTTCATATTGCCGGCATTTGCCGTTGTGGTGCCTTCATCATTTCGCCGCCTTTCTTCAATATGCCTTGCCATTGATACAAGTTCACAGACCTTGGAACTTGTCGTTTCGTTATAATTAGAAATTGGAAAATTACGAAACAAACTTTCGTCAACAATACACATTCCGAGGCACGTATGCGTATGTATGTATGTACATACCTACATATGTATAGTATATTGTATATACAAATGTGTGTTTGCCATAATAAGGATATAACACTTGAGCAACATAAAACATAAGGCAATGCGACAAAATATGTCTGTATTTTTGTATGTACAGTTATATATTTATTAATATGTTCAGCTGCGTGTATTTTCTTCAATCCCGAAATGGCGGGATTTCAAAATTTTAAAATTCGGGACTCGGAATTTTTTTTTGATTTACAGATAGTTTATATAATACCGAAATTTTTCTATTAAAAATTTTCGGGGTCCCGAAAAAATTTCGGTATTATTTTTATTTAATATAGAATTATTATGTTTTTATTTGAGTATATATTTTTAACGATAATATAACAACTTAAATTGTGATTATGTAATGGCAGAAAAGCACAGAGTTTATTTGCTTGGTGAGAAAATTTACTTTACTTGCAGAGCATAAAACATATAGCAATGCGATAGAATATATCGGTATTTTTGTATGTACAGTTACATATTTATTAATATGTTCAGCTGTGTGTATTTTACTCAATGCCGAAATTTCGGGATTTTAATATTTTAAAATTGGGCGCTCCGAATTTTTTTTCATCTGCAGATATTTCATAAAATCCCGAAATTTTGGTATTTAAAATTTTTTCTGCACGGGATCCCCAACAAATTTCGGTATTAATTTTATTTAAATATTTGACATAGAATTATTATGTTTTTATATAAATACATATTTTTGACAAAAATAATTCGTGCGAAAAATTTACTTTAGATTGCGCTAACGATCGTCGAACAGTCCCGAAAGTGTGTATTATGGTTGTCTGCGCATAAATAGTCGAATTTAGCTACACAGTAGCAACTTTGAATTATGCACTAAATAAGCTCCGTTATAAAATATAGTATATGTGATATTTTGCGCACGCACTGTATCTGCATTGTCACAAAAGCAACTCCTAAATTGTAAATATTTATGTATATGAACCCTGACTTTGAAATAAGCTATTTGCTATACCTTATCCCTATGGAGTCGCCGGCATGTGACAGCGTGAAAGTTTATGTGCGAATAACAAGCGCATACAACTATGTGATATATTTTATAATGGAAGATTGTCAGTTGGAAAAATAGTTGTTCTGTGGATTTTTTTTTTAATAGAAAAATATAAATTATTAAAAAGTTTTAC
>NW_017535518.1:975184-1017896 GCF_001853355.1 Bactrocera latifrons
ATAAAGATAAAACCAAAAAAATGTACCCACATATTTGAAAAAATAAGCATAAAACAAAAATAATATTATACAATATCTGCACACATAATTATAAAAAATTGAAAGATAAAACAATATTTTTTTTAACTCAATGCTAATTCAATTCCTAGTGGGTATCTTCAAAAACATTCAACAAATGAGATAATACATCCATATACACATGCACACATACATATAACGTATTGTATACTAGTTCATAGATTTGTATTTAAGCGAAATAATGAAGCAGGAGCACCACACTGGTTTGTTGGCAGGAGGAACGCAGCTGATGATGACATTTTGTGAAAATACAAACAACCTGACCGGAATGGATAATTAGATTTTTCCTCGAAACTACGTAGCAACGGCTTTAACACCAAATAACAACAACAATAGCAACTGCTGTACGAGTACGCCGTCGATAGCAACAAAGATAGGCGATGCTTGAAAAGCGTAACCACGCACAAAAACATGCTCGGCTATATGCACACACATACATACATATGTACAATATATATGTACATACGAACAAGTGCATGAGCTATCTGCAGCGGCCGCTCTTGAGACTTCGGAAGTGGCTTGGTATTGCTTTTCACACTTGTGTGCTATTCTTCTCATTGATCTATTGGAATGCTACACTGCAAACGCACTTTCACACACAGCTACTGCTGTTAGGTATTATATGTATATGTTTATATTTGTATGTGTATGTATCTGTGTTGCATATTTGCTCTCGCTCTCCAGCTGCTGCTTCCTTAGGGACTTTGACAACTAAATAAATTCCACTTTATTGCAACGAAGAAAAGAAATTATTCTTCAGCTTGCCATCACCACATTGGCCTCCTCAATGTTGCCGACGTACACACATACGAGCGCACACACTACTCATCACAAGCACTTAGCCCTTTTCATTATATTTCTTTTCCCCAGCCGCTAAGAAGACAGCTTCCTTTTCGCTTGCTTTGTCATTGACATTTTGCCTTCGTCACGAACGCTTGGCTAAGTCTTCGACTGGTTTTTCAAGCATTCACGTATTTTCAGGGCGTAGATTTAGTTATTCTCCTTGAGTTGTTGCTTCAGTAGGCTTGTGTGTTTGTTTGGCCCACGCAGGCGTCCATAGACTTTCTTTCTATTTCTATAGCGTTAGACCGGAAATGAGTTTATTGGAATTCCGACAACGGTATGAGAGCGTTATTGAAAAGTGTAAAAAAGTTGTGTAAAAAATACAGAATTTTGCTAGTTTGCACTAGTAATTGTTGTGATATATGCTTGGGGCAATTAGTTCGAAACTTATTTTTAGTTTGCAGATAAAAATGTTTAAAAAATTGCCTACGGTTTTTAGTAAATTTCATTTTTTTGTTTCTCTAATCACTGCGCAACATTTAAATATTTCTATTATTAACGATTTGAAGGGAAGGCAGTTGAAGACGAGGGGCAGTGAGCTTCTTTATGGGCCAAAGTTTGGGAGAAGGTTGGTGGAGGGTTTTACTGTCAGGAGCTTTCTATCAACTCCAGCTTCAGACCTCCCGACAATTGCAGTGTTTTTTATGCCGATGTTGTAACCATTAATATAGCAGTAGATTTACTGCTTCGGAGTGCAGTCTCCTTCAGAGAAGTGACCGTCCACTCAGCAGAGCGGCGGTACCAGCCTTGAACTCATAACGGTGTATTCAGTGTTGGTCAAGGAGTGCCTAAACTCGCTATCAATAGCAACGCACTGGGTGCCAGGCAAAAGCGGAATCGCAGAAAATTGTAAATCTGAGGAGGTAGCAAGGAAAGGCACCCTAGTACCGCTATCGGTAGAATGGGAGCGGCTCGGCGCTTCCGTAACATCTTGTGTTCTACTACTAGATAGCTACATAACCCCACAGGAAAAAGTCTAACAGTGTGATATCACACGATCTCGGTGGCCAATCTTATTATTTTGTTAGCTTTCAATTTAAAATTTGGACGTAAGATGGGCCAAGCCGTTCTATAAGTCAGTCCGAGTTGCTGCAAACGACGCCGAATCGACTCTCCACGGTCTTCGTGTACACGGCTGCTATAATTTCTTTACTGCGTTTTGAACGTGGTCTATCCAATCGAATATTATTCCAACAATGAATGCTGGCTCTCAAGATGGATGATGTTGCGAATAACACGCTAGCAAATTGACCAAAAGTTGAGGGAAGCGCGAAAAAACACATTCTTTACAGAACGTGGATTTTCGTAATAAAGTTGAAAGTAAACTTTGTTTATTTGTAAGACTTGCCATGATGAAATGTCAAACAATACTGAACAAAAATAACATGACAGCTTGGCTTGACCCACGCGCGATCTGTCAAAAAATGGCTACTGAAAAACTTACCTTCACTTGGATTGTTCGTTAGATCCAGATCTCGTTGCTTATTGGCACGAGTTTCTAGAATCATTTTCGTTGGTCGTGATGATCTTGCAAAGGCCCCCATTTGGTAATGCCAACATAATTTTGTTTAGGCGTTTTTCTCTTTCATAAAAAGACTTCTAAGAACTTTTGGATTAAAGCCCTAAGTGAATAGTGGTTTTTTCTATAAAATATAAATATATATATATAAATATGTATAACCACATACAACTTTTTTCATATTTCAACCAAAAATACTTTAAGTTAATCACTGGACTGTCCAATTTTTACACCTCTTTAAATTTAATGCCACATAAAAGTTAATGTAGCCTTTTATGTCACACCGAATATGTGGTTACAATAATAGCGGTTGGCTGACAAAAAACAACAACAACAGCATTAAGCATATGAATGCGCATACTCCACACATTCACACAAATACATATGTATGTACAAACACACCTTTGCGCTTCTCTTCCACATGCATATCAGCCGCCACAAGTCCAACGGTCCGTAAACTTAATACCGCCAACAGTCGTTGCGTGTGTGTGTGTTCTCCTCACTAACTGCTTATACTTACGCTGACTATTCTACTCCAGCCATTTTATTTTTGGCGCAGCCAGCTTATAACCGCTTCATAAACATTTTCACTGTCTGCGGTTTTTATTATGCAGCTCATCTCATCCGCCACTTTTGTTGTTGCTCTACTCATTCTATCGGGCGGTGCTCCAGTTTCCTATTTACAGGCGCGCGCTCCTTTTACATTTTCACATAACCTCTGTCCTGTTTTTGCGCGCTCATACAGCACAGTTATTCGCGCTCACCTGTTTGTGTCCGTTCCGCTGTTTGTCTGTCGGTTGGTTGTCGGTCTGGCTTTTTAATGGCAAAACATTTGTCTGTTACCTGCCACTATTGTCCATAAAATGAACTCATAAAAGGTTAAACTTTTCGCCTGTGTGTCTGTATGTATGTATGTATGTATGTCCGTTATTATTTACCTTTCATACATTTTTTTTTTGTAATATCCTTTGGTTATTTGTTGTTTGTTATTATTTTTGTGTTCGAGCACATTTTTGGTCATCTCACCTGTCGCTCGCTCTATTGCTTGTTCTCAAATTTGCGTTTTTTTGCTCATGTTTTGTCGAGGGTGTCAAGTTTGACAGACTTATGTCATTGTCGTCAGCGTAACTGTATATGTGTATGCGTTGTGTTGCATTATGTTGTTAATAATGGATGTTAGTAATGGATCATTTCATTCATTTGACTGCTAACATGCTCATTATGTTCGGACATGCCTTTGTTGTGTGTAGGCATTCATGATCTTAATGTGTTTGTACTGTAATATATCAAACTGTCGCTTAGAATTAAAACATATTTACACATATAGTATTATATAATTGTGGTATCTTGTCAACTTCGGTTGAATTCAGTCATAATTTGAGAAGTGGGAAGCTGACCTCTATCAATTCCAAATTAAACACCCAAATGTGGTGATGTGTATTCCAAGTGTAGCTAGGTCCTTCTCCATCTGATATTTCAGAGATGTTAGCGAAGCTTCCGTTCCCTTTCTCGAATGTCAGTGAGGCTGCGGTGCCCTTCCATGCCTGTTCATCATCTTTATAGTTGCCTGCGATTCAGCTAAGGCCTGGTACTCAAACTAATAATATCCACAGATAACTTGATGCCGTTGGTGGTGAGGTTGGGCGTACCTCTTAACCTTCCTTTCCATTTCTTTTATTTAGAATACTATTGTCTGAAGTACTGTACCTTCAATTCCATAGTTAACCCGTATGGAGTGACTCCCTATCAATTAATCATTACATAACGTTATGTAAAAAGTGTGTTTCGCGCTTTGCTCAACCTATGGTCAAAATAATCGGCCTACCGAGCTACTATTCGCAACACCATCACCCATTTTGAGACACAGCTTTTTTCGTTGGATAATATTCGACTGAAGAGGTGGACGTAGCCGTACGTGGAGAGTCGTTTAAAAAAATAGATGACAAAGAATGTTCCTTCGAATGATAATAAACATTCCCCATTAATTGTGAAGTTTCCGTATTTATTTTATTTATTTTTTTTAAGTAAAGAACCTCGAAATTGATTACTCTTTACATAAGAGATGCTGGATCTTGCTAAAAATTAATTTTTGTTCCAGAAAGGAATTCGAAAACATACACTACAACTCGAAAATACTGCTTTATGGAATAAAATCCGTTCTTGTATAACCATAATTAGATTTTGTATGGCAGATTGTGTTTTTATTACATTATTCCATCAGTGTAAAACTTTTCTGCTTTCTCGGCGAAAAACTGAGATAAGTAATTTTGGCAAGGAAGTTCATTAAGGGAGTTCTGCATTGACCGAAACAAATGGTCTCATGACTCGGCAATAACTGGGAGAGCTTCTCAGCCATGCCGAGTCATTAAAGATGTGTGTGGTCTAGCCTTATCCTTAACGAGCGAACCATTCTTGTGCTACACGAACTGATACATCATCGTCTTCGTAAACTTGACAAACCTCATTGGTGGCATGCGTGGCATTCTTCCCTTTTTTGTACAAAATTTCAAAATATAGCAAATTTCTTCGTTATTTTTACTAATTTTTGAACAGCTGTAAAATTTTTTCAAATTTCCCGAACTTTCCTTTCCAACATTATATGGTATGGGACAATGTGATTGGTTGCACTGGGGTGGTACGTCTGTAACATCTGTTGACAAAATACGAAAAGACTTTTTCGACTACCCAATATAATGTGTAATATTTTGATCATATTTTAATATAGCTTTTAGACATACATACCTACATAATACATACTGTATGTATGGTATATAATATTTCACAACAAATTCATGTCGACAGTCTACAATTAACCCAAAGAAGTCACGTCGCGCACGACTGGCAGAGGCGAGTGGATAAATGTCTAGGCATTTAACCAGAGTAAATAAGATTTAAAACATTTCAAGGATTCAATTTAAGTACATAATAAAATGTAACTTGGCAAATGGGCCCACAATACACACCCCCCCAACACAAAATATTTTTAACAAGTAACAACAAAACAGCGAGAAATCATTTAAACAACAAACGGTGGTGGTAAATGAAACGAGGTGATGAGTTGGTGTGGCGAATTTGCGAGTAAACTTTCAGACGCTGAAGCGATAATGCAGACAAGCAGGGAGAGAGAGAGTAAGGGGGCGCCTGTAAGCTGAAAAGTCATAGTTAACGGCTTAGTAAACTTCTTGAGTACCACGAACCCCACGCCACTCGAACGCAGTCAACTGGGCATTCCGACAGACCTTCAGTTTGTGTCAAGCCGCCAACCTGGTCTTCGGTTATTATGCAGACATTTATACCGAGTAGATAGAGTAAATAATAAAAGCGTGGCGAATTGATGTAATTAATCAAATTAGAGGAAACACAAAAACCCCTTTTGATTGTCAATTTGGGAAGCGTTAGGAAAGTCATTAAGAACGAATAAAGGTTTTGCAAATGCCGCAGCCAGCGCTCTCGAGGGGATGCATCAACCTCTGACGAAGCGTTTAAAAGATTGTATATATGTATGCATATATAAATATTTTAAATTTAAAGCTTCTACATTGGATTTCTCCGTATTGGGTGTCTGCTGTTTTGTGGCTTGTAGCGACACAATTGTTGCTTGCTCCCCAGAGCATCACCGTCACAGCACTCAGTGCTTTCCGCACAGCAATTGGCCCACCTACACAATTACGCACATTGCTGCACACCAATTGACGGCGAAATTAAGGGCACGACGCTTAAAAGCATATTTTGTATTTCCAACAGGCGGCAGAAATGGTTGGGCGAAATTGAAAATTTCTGCTGAAAGGTAGAACGAATGCCAAAACCCAGTTTCATGGTGCTAAATTGCTGGCAATTAAAGTACACCTACCGTTATTGTGCCAAAATTAATTTAGTTTTAAATGGCAGCCCAAATAGTTGGCAAGCAGGTGTCCAAAAGGAAGTTTAAGCGAAAGTTTGTGGCGAAAGTGAAAATGATGGGATTTCGTGGTAGACTGGTGAGAGAGCCTGTTATAGAGATTAAAAGAAAAAAATAAACATAAGAAAAAATGTTAATATACTATAATACCCTTCACAGTTGCAGTTTTATCGCATAAAAGGAGCAAAAGAGGCTCTTAACTCGATTTTAATCGGTTAGTTTTTATGGCAGCTATATGCTATAGTGGTTCGATCGAAGCAATTTCTTGGGAGATCGGTCAGCTGCCTTAAAAAATTATGCATGCCAAATTTCGTGCACATATCTTGTCAAATAAAAAAGTTTTCCATACAAGAAATTTATTTTAACCGCTTAGTTTGTATGGCAGCTATTTGCTATAATGGTACGTTCGGATAAATATTTTCGGATATTTTAGCATGGATTTTAACAATTACCTATGCAATATTTCGTGCATATATCTCGTCAAATAAAAAAGTTTTCCATATAAGAACTTGATTTAGATCGCACAGCTATTAGCTGTCGTGGTCCGATCTGAACAATTTGTGCTGAGATTTTACCATTGGCTTTTGTAATTATTCGCGTTTAATTTAGTGACGAAATCTTGTTAAGTAAAAAAGTTTTCCATATAAACACCAGATYTGGATCGGTCGGTTTGTATGGCAGCTATATGCTATAGCGTTCCAATATTCGCAGTTTCGACAAATAAGCACTCCCTTGGCGAAGAAAGGACTTGTGCAAAATGTCTGACTGATATCTCCACCGACGGACTAGTACGCTACTTAATATACGCTGATCAGGGTATAAATATGACATACCGGTTGAAAAACTGCCAACGGGCTGTTACGTGTGTTACGCACTTTTCCCTGCTTTTTTCGCAAGACTTTTCATGCAAACATTCATTTTCATATTTTTTCGGCGCTTCTCCTCCGACCCACAGCAGTTAAAGTGACCTGACACAATTTGGCTTTGAACATCGCTTTGGCATTCGTTGCGCCTGCCAATATTTCGCAACGTCACCACATGTTCTAATTGGCTTTGGTCGGTTACGGTCGGCGGTGGTCGACATATTTTGTTGTTGCTCCACTGCCTTCATAACCAATATTATACCACTTTAGCTGCCAATTCCAAAATTCCAATGTGTATATATATATATATATAATAATAATTTTTGACTGTTGTTGTTATTGCTTTTTCATATTGGTCACATTTGTTTGCTATGGTTTCGTAATTACCGTTGGTCATTATATTTGACAATCGCGCACCAACACGTCCTGTATCGGTTTTGATTTTTCTTTCGCTTCCTTTTTTTAATTTTTACTGCGCTGCTTCTTATTGTTGTTGTGTTTGAGGTTACGTGACCGTCGTCAACGCTCAGGGGATTATTGTAGCGAATCTCTATAAATGTGTTGCTTGTATATTTATTCGTACGTGCGGTTTGTTTGCGTGAGATTTGTAGGTGTTCGGGAATGGGAAAATGGGAAAAATATTGTTGACAGCTTTTTGAAAGTGGCGATTTGCAAATAATGCAGCAATAATAGTATTTAAATTTAATTGCTTTGGTTTACTTTATATTTTTGAAATTATGGTGGATTATAGGAGGGTACATATCTTGAAGCAGGGATTCAGCAAAAATTTCGGGCTAGAAAGCTTGCCAGATAATTTTATTTCTTATTCTTCTTTATTTGCGTAGACACCGCTTACGGGGTTATAGCTGAGCTTACAACACGGTGCCAGTCGTTTCTTCTTTTCGTTGTGGGGCGCCAATTGGAGATTCCAAGTGTAGTCAGGTCCTACTCCATCTGGGCTTTCCAACGGAGGGGAGGTCTTCCTCTTCCTCTGCTTTCCCCGACGGGTACTGCGTCGAATACCCTCAGATCCATGACCTAGCCAGCGCAGCTGTTGTCTCTTAATTCGCTGTATGTCTTCGTATATCTCCTACAGCTCATCGTTCCATTGATTGCGGTATTTGTTGTTGCTAATGTGCAAAATACCATAAATCTTCCGTAGAACTTTTCTTTCGGATACTCTTTACGCCGACTCATCAGATGTTGTCATTGTCCATGCCTCTACACCATATAGCAGGATGAGGGATGATGCGTTTGGTCTTTGCTCGTTGTTTGTACTTCTCAACTGCTTACTCAGTCCGTTATTCTAAAGATTGTATCTTCTCTATTTAGAACTGCAACTAGAATTGTTTTCTCTAGTAGGCTGAAGAAGTCGAAAGATGGGGAGTATTCTTGTCTAAAACTTCGCTTCTTATCGAACTGTTCGGCAATCCATCGGCACCGCCGCGTTGTTGTTCCTCAGACGGATAACTGCTATTCGAATTTCTTCATGGTCGGGCAATGAAACTTTTGCTCTATCGTCATGGATTGAGGAGTCGGGTTAAACGTCTCCTGGTGTTATGATTTTACTGCCATACAGAAGGCTGAAGAAGTGTTCCCTCAATATTTTGCGTATGCTCTGGGTCTCAGTAACTAGATCACCTCTCGGGGTTCTACAAGAATATGCTCCGGTTTTGATATCTTTTGTTAGTCGCCGCATCTTTTCGTAGAATTGCCAAGCTCTTCGTACCCACGCACCAACTTCAACTGTCAGTATCTATCCCAATCTGCTCGTGCTGCTTGGCATTATACAACGTGCCTGCTAGTCTTTTGCGTTTCCAAAAGCCATGGTTTCGCTTGCAGCTGTACGTTAGGAGCTGGAAATGTACTTCAACAGCTTCCTTATACCGATTTGCTGATGAGTGCTCTCAGAAAGCAGGAGTGAATATCCTTGAATATATATAAATACTGGTTACCCACCCAACTGTCTTGGAAACGGTTTCGGAAATCGTTTGGATCAGAAGAGTAGCCTTTAAAACTCAGAATATCTGGTAAATTTTATATAATTTTATAAGTATTTCAGACGTGTTTAATCAGTGATTACATGATTTTGTCTATATCGATTGTTCCTATTTTTTGTTTCTTGCTTCCAATTTTCGCCATTTAATTTTTTGGAGCAACTGTCTTTAAATTAAGTACCACTTTCAGAAATATACATTTCTAGAATCCTTTTGCTTTTTACTTATCTTTTGCTCACCTTCCTTTCCAAAAATTATCCCTGTACGCTATTATCCTCATTACTATATCGCCAATTTTCCATTGAAACTTGAGTAATATTTCAAAACCACAAGTAGCTAATACTCCGACTTATCTCAAAAGGAATATGTAATGTTATCGTCCACATAAAAAGCGTAAAATATCAGTTGCTGCCCGACAAGAAGCGGACTAAACGTAGACACGAAAGATAAAAGCAATACAGTTAGCAGTAACTACTTAAATTTCACATTAAGCTGGCCACACTGAGTATAGTCTATAGTCAGGATATTCGAGTCCCTCCGCAGGCAGGTAAAAGCACAAAGGTGCAAAGTAGCAGCGGCCAACTGACGAACTTAAATCGCTGCTCAAACGAAAGAGGAAGAATAAAACTTAGCAATAAGCCAAAGAACTAGCCCAGGCGCAGATTAGGCGAATAGTACTTATTTTAGGGGGAAGGTTAGGGGGGCTAGAAAAAAGCATAACTGCAACAACACTTAACACCACATATTACCGCAAGCACTCACACAATGATACCCTTGTATCATGCGGCAACAATAACATAAAATAGTATGCCACAAAACTTGCATGCTAAAGTGGCATTTTAGTGGTTTAATATTCTTTGTGCCGCAGATATGAGTTAGAGTTGAAGCGCTTTCATTGCGTACACTCACCGCCATCGGCATACAAACGGCAGGGCGAAGGACATTTTCGTTCGGGCGCAATGCAGCTCCAACATGCGCGAGTGGCACTAGTGGCAGCAGTGTGCTATTGTGGTATATACGGCAAGGTAGTTGAGGGGGGAGTGCTCCACATTATCGCTTAAGGCGTTACGAGATAGTTGCTCGGAGTGAAGTTTGTGCAGTTTGATAAAGCGCAGGATTGTTACCAGAATTCTATGCTTAAGTCGTGCTATGTGTGCTTTTAGTATTATTGTACATATGTATATACATACGTACTTATAAAATATATATATGTCTATATATCGTAAAGCAAGTCCTGTCGTTTTTCAAGCCTATAGTGTCAGCATTGCATAGGCCTTTTGTGTTTGTTTGCTGCTGCATTTTAGTCTTCGTACTTATATTTTTGTCTGCGTTTACTTGGGTCCTGCCTCGCCGCATGTTCCTATGTACGTGTATGTACTCGCAGTTATTGTCGGCATAGAATGAGCTGCAGCGTAGTAGGCTAAATTGTTCATAGTTTTTTTATATTATGTACTAATGGTGTTGTAAAGCTCTGTAGGAAAATTTTTGGTCGAGCACAAATCCGGAATCGATCGCAAACTGTTATTTTTGTTACCCATTCCACATAATATTAACATTCAATCACGCGCTATTTTGGGTTCATCGATTCCGCTTCGGTAATTTTGATGTTAAAGATGCACCATGAATCAATGCTGAATCATAATTTCATAAATAAAACGACCATAATATACTATGAGGTGCTCCACTACTTCCAAACTCTTAATACGGACCTGTACTGACAACAATTTGACCTTACGAGTATGTTTGTGATGTTAGGTTTGTCGAAGGAAACCCAGACTTCAGATTGAGCTTGGGCTTATTACTTACTCAGCATCGACCGCTGAATGCATTTTTGCACAATAGAATGACCTGAATGTGTATGTGGAGCACGCATTGAGGTTTTGGTACATGTTATTGCAGAATGGGGATTAGCTGGATAGATGTAAGCGGTATGATTTAATTGGAATGTCGAACCATCGTTTGAGAGGTTAGCCAGTAAATTATTTATGTGGCGAAGACAATTGGTTGAAACTTAAGGTTAGGTTCTTGTGTGATTTATGGGTGCGTGAAATGAGAGTATGGGGTCCAACCTCTGTTCGCCAGTCCAGAGCAGAATGGAAACTCAACTGATAGTAGTTTCGACTACGAGTTCTGGCCGGAGACTTAATTTTGTACCACGGGGAGCAGGAGCCCTTGAAGTTCGCACCAACCTGCTCATGCGGACTGGCGCCTCGGGGAGTATCGTGGTGGTTGTGGTTTAATACCCGAATTCAGGCAGTGTGTTTTGATCGTTCGAGGTGTAGTTACATTAAAATATGGCTCCCAAAGGATGGCAGGGTGGGTTTGGAACCCTACCAAGGTGGTTAGTGTGTTCATTCCACTCTGCCAATTGGTACATAATAATGATGGCATTTTCGTTCGCTGATCAATGCATTCATTTGATCCGTTGTGCTTTTGACTAACGTGGGTTATGGCTGTCGTCAGCAGCTAACCATATTAAACTCAAGTTGTCAAGAATTTGACCGTCCGATGGAAGCAATGGTCCAGAACTCGTTTTATGTGGTCTATAGGAAATGGATTGTGTCTTATTAAGACAGAACACACACTTCGTTAGTGACTCGCAAGAAGGTCCAGGAGCTTGATTGTGAGGTTCTTACGCATTCACTTTCTAGCCTGGATCTGACGTCAAGTGTTGAGTACCTGTCCTGTCTATAGCGAATGATTTTACTGGTGAAAAAGTCGCCTTAAAAGAAGGTTGGGAAAGCGACTGTTACAATGTTTTGCCAATAGGGATGAGGGATTCTATGAGTGTGGCATCATGAAATTACCTTCATAGTGGCAGTTAATGTAAAATTTCTTTTTACTAAACCGAATGTTCTTTTTCTTTTCATTGGGCGTGTTTTTTCCGTGGCGGGTCTCAAAACGGATGTTTTTGCATACCTAGAGGATGCTTGGTCTAAGACCGGAAGTTCTGAGCTGCTTGATATATATTTAACAGTATCGTTTATGACTCTTCTCACTCTCAGATTAATATTCCAGCAGGGTCCGTTGACAGCGTCAGCTAGAAATATACAAATATTGTAATAAGTTTACACACCAACTTATCTATAAATGTGCAGTAAATGTGATTTGGTGCGAGAAGTAGATGATGGCGGAAATTTTATAGGGAAATAGTTTTGTGGCGGAATAAAAGTAGTTGCAAAGTTTGTTGAACCGTAAATTTTATAACATGCGCCTTCCAAGTGTTGGCAGAGAGTGAGTGAAGGAGAAAGTAATAGAGTGAGAGAATGCGATAGAGAACGGACTTACAATATTAGGCTTAAAAAATCATTGAAAATTTACAACCGTTAAAGAAAGTTGAAATGAAGACGTTATTTGATGTTAGAGCTTTAACTTATCACCTATTTCCTTTTTTGCCTTTCAAAAATTTACTCTGTTTTTAATTAGGCAAGTTAGTAAGTTAAGGCTTTCCAGCAGAGATTCAAATCATCTTCTTGAAAATACAGCAGCTCAGAGAATTCTCTCACAAGAATAGTTAAATCAGCGTAAAATTAATTTAAGCAATGTCGCCGCCTTTAATACCGTTATGTACACTGGGTGTGGGTACGAATGGGAATGGTAATTGTCTCCAAGTCGCCTAGATAGTCGTACCAGGGACATGACAATCGCTCAAAGACCGCCTCGGGGTTCAAAAGTGTCATAGGAGGGTATTAGTGCCTAAACGGCGTCTGACAGATATGAAAATTTTGTAGTTCAAACCCAAGATATGAGGATTGCCTCTTGTTGGGGTGTGGCAATTAACAACTTTATCATTAAGTTCGGCATTTTCGATTTTAAACATACTCAGCACGTTTTGAGATACGAACGCTATTTGTGTTGTTTACAGTGATTTAAAATATTCATCTCTGCCAAAAAATGGAATTAAACTCGAAACATTTTCGAGCGATTATTTTCTACAACTTTCCGCGTGGTTTAACTCAGCAAAAGTGCAACGACAAGCTTAATTCAGTTTCGGGCGATGAAGCTTTGTCAAGGGCCAGTGTCTATTGATGCTATGGAGAATTCAGTTGAGGTTGTAGATCACTTTAAGACGAATGTCGTGAAGGTTGTTCAAAATCAGTTCTTGTTCCGGTAATTATTATGATGTGTGGAAACTGATATTGCAAGGTCGTCATGGGATCTGTACTGCTATTGCTATATAGTATGAAAATTTAACTGTAAAAAAATCTTTCACGTTGAATCCCACGCAGTTTGTCAAAGGCTCAAAAAGAGAATTGTGCCTGTGGGACATCGTGATCGCCGCCTGACTTTTTTGTTGCCGTTTTTGAGGGCATAAAGCATTCAGTAAAGGCCGTGAAGTCATCGGAAGCCTACCTCATGCGAGTCGTCCATCCACCTCCGTTAATCAAAGTGAAAATCGTCATGTTTTTATCAGAGAGACCGCATGGATCATGGATCGACTCAATACACTTGGGTTAATGTTTGATAATGTTTTGGTGTGAACTTTTATCAAAAGAAACTTTTGCAAAAACGACGTCGGGAATGTCGGTAAGTGATGATTGGTTGACATTATAGCCCAGAACCCTGCATTCTTCAAACGCGTAATTAGTGCTGATAAGACGAGGGTTAATGATTACGACGTCGAAACTGACCAACAAAAAAAACAAAAAAGCTGAAACCGAAAAAATCAAAATTCGCTGAAAACGCTGAAGGCCGGCGACCCCAAACCGAGGCTTATAACAAATGCTTGGAGAATTGTATGAATCGTTGGCATGCTTGTATTGACTCAGGTTCCTATTTTGAAGACGAAAATAAAAACTTTTGTTAAAAAATGTAAAAATTTTACTTTTTTTTTGACAGTTCGGGTCAAATTTGATGAAATGGTATGGTATGATCGAGTTAGTTCTTTGTATTTTGATATCTACCTTGAATATTTGAGTCATACTTTAAAAATTTTCGTTTTATCAAGACCTATATTCGGGAAGGAAGAAGAACTTCAAAGTAATCGTTCCGCCGTTTTGGAGTTATGAGGCCACCCTAGACGAGGCTTATAACAAATGGATGGAAAAAGGATGAATCGTTGGCATGTTTGTATTGACTCAGGTTCCTATTTTAAAAACGTAAATTTTTTTTTGCTAAAATATATAAAAATTTTTTTTTGTCAGTCCGGGTCAAATTTAAGTACATGATATTTTCGAGTGTTCTTTGTATTTTTATATCTTCCTAGAATATTTAAGTTACACGTAAATTTTTCGTTGAATTAATACTTATATTCCGGGGAGGGACGAATTGAAGAACTTCGAAACCGTTTCAGTCGTTTTGGAGTTATGTGTGGTGCATTTAACTCAACGTGGTTTATTTAATGAAAGTGAATAATTGAGACAATAAATAATCATCAGTTTAGCAAATAATGGTAGTCAAGCAACGGTCTTTGTCTCCATACAATCCTCAATCTTTCCCTTACTAATCATTTGCATAAATAGAACTTCGTCGCATTGAACTTTCAATTAAACTTCAATTGTTTAAATTAAAGCAAATTTGCCTATATAATGCATGCATGTATAAAAATAGTACACTGTCATTTTAAATCAGGGTTCAATTCCCCCAATCAAATGTGTGGAGTATGACAGAACGTTGTTGTTGGCGACGGGTGGGTGGCCAGTCCGGCGGCAGGAGTATTCATTTGCAGCACTTAAACAACAATTACATGCCCTTAGGCCAAACACCAACGATAGTGACAGCAGTAAGGGACCAACCCAGCCCATTGCCATGTTTTACACCACACTCGCCACACCCGCGCATATGTTTGAACGTTACTCGTAGCTAAAAAAAATGGAGGAAGGGAAAAACAAAGCACTGCAACGAACTGCGAAGTAAAGAGACAAAATGATTGCAGAAAAGAAAAAACAACGGTAACAACAACAATGACAACTGACACTGACGTACATGGAGAAAAAAGAAGTAGCACACACTCAGCTGACAGTTGGTCGCGTTCACATTAAAGTGACATTGACATGATGCTCGGGGAGTACTGCGCGCCTGTAGTGCCGTGTAAGTGCTGAAGGTGTGTGCATACACCTACACGACGAACACGGACATATTCATTGGCAGACCCAGAACTGACTGTTGAATTCCCGAGTCGCGCCAACTTGCCGGCGCTCAACGAAGTTTGTCCACGCCACAACGCCGCAGGCAGCAGTGAAATGCGAATAAATTATAATTTTTTGTTCTTGTTGTCATTCTTTTTTTTTTTTTTGCACAACACTCTGCAACTCGGTTTTAAAATGTAAAATCAACAAATCTCACAGCTTATATCAAAAAGGAAGCATGATTGAAGCGCTGCATATAGTCAGTATATGTATCAGAGATCAGGAGCCATAGGTTTAACGCATTTTTTAACTATATCTGTATGTGCATTTGTATGAGTGTAATGCTTGGTTGGCTGTTTGACGGTCAAGGGGCATATTGCTAGCCCTGTGCGTTGGTTTTTTATATACTCTGTAATATTTTTTGTTGTTGCATTTTGCCAGTGTGTACCGCCTGACAGCCGTTGACAGTGATTGCTTGTAAGTGAGATTCGCGCAAATATTGAATATATCATTTTTTCAAAAAAAGTAAAAAATCGTTTAAATAAAATATCTTGATTTTTGCAGATTTTTGTTTGCAAATTTCCTCGTGGTACTTCGCGCAAATGATTTTTGTACAGTTGTGATGTGATGTTTTTGAATCGATGCCTTTTATTTTATGTGGACTCGCAATAATTTAAAAAAAATTTGTAAAAATATGTTAACATTTTTTTTTTGACAGTCCGGGTCAAATTTGATCAGATGGTATGGTCGAATATTTTCTTTATATTTCGATATCTTCATTGAAAATTGAAGTCATACTTTACATTTTTCGTTAAATTAATACCTATATTATGCAGAGGGTCGAAATGAAGGGCTTCAAAGCCTGCTCAGCTGTTTTGAGAGTTATGAGTGGCGTAACTAACCCAACTCCATTTATTTATTGAAAGCGATCAATTCAGACAAATGATTAATTGGGAATCTGTTTTTAAATATATTCCTGAGTTAACCCAATTTTCGCTTACAGCTGCTATAAGAATCGGCTGGGATGGGAGAGGGTACTCAGCTACGTTGTCAAGCATCTCTTTTACGACCTCTACACGACGATTGAAGACTTTTGGTACGAGTATAGCATAAAACGTTTCATACCCTAAAAATTACGATTTTATACGATTTTCAAGCACGGTTTCTTTAACTTTTCGATTTTATATTTTTATTAGCGGAGGTGGATGGACGACTCGCTTGAAGCAATTTTCCGAGATGACTTTATGACCTTTACTGAATGCTTTGCGGCACTCAAATAGTTGTCGGTACATATTAGACCCCTAAAAAACTTTTGCGACGTTTTCAACGATTTCTTTGGATCATTTCATTAGAAATCCCGAGACGAAGTAACAAACAAACAGTTGCCAAACATACAGAAAATGAAACATACAGGAAATGATAATGGAAATGGAGATCCTGTCTCTTATACACATCTAGATGTGTATAAGAGACAGCTTTTGCGACGTTTTCAACGATTTCTTTGGATCATTTCATTAGAAATCCCGAGACGAAGTAACAAACAAACAGTTGCCAAACATACAGAAAATGAAACATACAGGAAATGATAATGGAAATGGAGATCAACTTTCACTCGAACATATAAAAAAAAAGTTGAACCAAGCTTGAGAAAAATTAGTAATTTAGATTGGGCGTCGATTAAATGGACCAGTTCTTGTCAAACTAGAAATTCAGTTGCTACTTTCCGATCTAAAGAGGATTAGATTGGCCAGTAAATTTCGAGCCAATTCTAGTTAACGCAGAGCTAGATATTGTGAAAATCGACGCATATTGCCTTATCTTTCTGGGTTGGCTTAAACCAAGTAATATCCTCCTTAAAAAAATAAAACTAGAAATATCCTGTACTCAATTCTCTCAATACTAATAATAATCAAGCCTCCAGTTAAGTTGCTCGGTTGGAAGGCGACGAAGGAACTTGTTGGTTTATATATGCGTCTTAGCTGTTTATTGGTTTGATTTCTAGATCCTATTTCTTTGACCTGACAGACTGTGAAGTTCAGACGTGTTTTTAGCGGTAGAAAACAGCTCTTAAGTAATTATAAGAGATGCTGCCGTATTAAGAGTACTTGTTAGGATGAAAGTCTCGGTCTGTATTGGGTTTCCTATACTCGGCTACCATGGATCTCCCATCAGCGACTCTTGCTTGTTATCAGAGCTCAAAATAAAAGTCGCCGAAAAGAAATAGAAACGGATAGACTCGGTTATTTTCATAAAAATCGAATTACTAACGCATCCAACGCATTCTCTGTCTCCGCATACGACTATGTTATTTTTTAGCGGTAGAGAACATCCTTGAACTAATTTGGGGGGGGATGCTACCGAATTGACAGTTATTGGTAGGATAAAAATCCGGGTCTAATAGCTATGTAGACTCGGCTATCAAGTCATAACAGCATTGACAGACGGCAGCGTTAATCCGGATTAATTTCAGGAGTTAGTGAAGATAACTCCTATTTAATCTATTATGTTATGTTTTAAAAATAACGTGTTGATATGTTTTTGTATTAAAAAATGATTTTGTAAAAATTGGTCGGCTAACAACCGCAATGTTTATCTTTTATCCATTTTCATTGAAAATATTAGAAAAATTGTAATCAGCGGTTTACGAGAGTCACCTGCAAATTTGGACCTGATTAAGTGCGCAGTTAATCCGTAATAACGTTGTAAGTTTTAGGAGCCCTTTGCTCTAAGTTAAAATTTTTTTAAAATATGGCCATATCTCCGGTTCCTTATCTGAACCAAATACTATTAGAGTGGTTGAACTTTAAGATTTGCTTTCGAACTTTAAGACCAGACCAAACTTCAGCTTGCAGACGCATTTTATGCCAATACTTTTTTGATTTTGTTAGCTAACATCTGAATGAATGACAATAAAATTAGCCAAAATTTCAGATTTCCTTTCGAACTTAGTCTTAGCTTCGATTTTTAAAAGCACACCGAACCTCGTAGAATCAAAGCAATTTCATTGTATACCGTTATATTTCCATAATTATAGTTGGCAACATATTTTTCACATTTTTACCATTTCTATTTTTGTACTCACCCGAAAGAGCAACCTTATATTCCACTTTAAAGCTTATTAACTACTGTCAGCTTTGGCAGCGAAAGAGAAAAACCATGCTAAAAATAAACCCAAAGTAAAAATCAATAATTCAAACAAATTTTACAAGGTGGGAGGGTACACAACGCTCACCTACCCCATATAAAAACAAACCATGGATCTCCACCGCGCTGAAAGCCATATTGTTTCCACTCGCACATTTAAAACGAATGTCATTTTAAATAACGAACAAAAAGTGGGGAGACATTTGCAAATATTCAAGCTCGAGGCCAAAGTTCCTTACTGCTGAAAAATTCATATTGACAGCTGGTAATGGAGAAACAACTGTGAAAGCGGCAAACGGCAGTCGGCAATCGGCTGCAAAAGCCATTTGAAAGGATAAAAGGAAATATATTGAATTACCAAAGTGCCAGAAAATTTAAAACAAAAGGAATGAAATAAAATAAAAAAAGAAGAATTTTGAATGAACCTACATATACATATATGTATGTACCTACATAAGTTGTAAGTAACGCACCGCGTGAGTCTGCAGACTTCGGCGGTTGTTTTTTTCGCGTCGTCTGTTGCACTTGACTAATTGCATTTGAAGAAAAATGGTTGAAAATATTTTGCACGCGTAAACATTAATTTTATGGAAAGTAAATAAATGAAAGAAAATAAATTGCGAGGTGAAGCAGAATACTCAGTTATGTATATATGGATATATGTATATGTATATACAGGGATTGTCCGGAAAGTAATAGCACTGATTTTTTTCCGCCGCTACTTCGTACCGTGCGCGCATCGACTGGATTCGATAGAGGACGTTTCTAGCTAACAAACGAGCGGCTGGTCACTTGTCTCCGAGTACCTAGAGAGTCTGGACAAACATTTCTGCTCGACGTGGTTCTGTGAGTGGTGCAAGGCGTTCGTTAGAGCAGAGGTACGCGATTAAATTCTGTGTGAAACTCGGTAAATCTGCGACAGAGACATTTGATATGATCAAGCAGGCTTACCCAAATGTGGCATGAGCAAGAAGTGCTGTGTTTCGGTGGCACCAGACCGTTTTGGAAGGTGGAGAAGAGGTCGTCGAAGAATTTGTTCCTTCTGGACAAACCGTCAACGCAAGTTTTACATGGAAGCTCGCAAGATACTTAAATCAAGGGTCAGTCGGGTTCGATAAGAGATCGCAGAGACATCGCTTGGAAGTTGCACCACGACAACGCCCCGACTCGGACCGCCTTTCTTGTGAACTGCTACCGAACCAAGGCCAGCGTCCCAACGCTTCTGCAGCCGCCCTACAACTCAGATGTGGCCCTCCGGACTGAAAAGCCCGATGAAAAGGGATCCAAATAACATGCATTTCAGCTCTCAAGGCTATTCCAGGGAATACCTTTTGTAACGCAATCCTATTACTTTCCGGACGAACGTTGTATATAGAAACGATCACATATCTCTATGTGACTGGCACCTCCCGGTAATTTCTCGATTCGCTGTCATTTGGTGCTGCTTATTACACCCTCACATAGTACATACAGATATATAATATAATGTTGCAAGCATTTATGGAGCCAGCTGGTAGCAATCATCGGCAACGAAGTAAATCCACACATACACGAACTTGGAGCACTTGCCTGCTTTTGTCAGACGACTTACTTGCCTACCAACGCCGCCTGTACGGCCACACCACAACAACAGCTTTGGTTGCAGCCACAACAACATCATCATTAGCGGTTTTATGCTTGATTGCCCCTTTCGCGCGATTCTGGCGTGAAGGAAAAAAATCAATTTTGAATTTGTGCCGTTTAGTTTACAACATACGCCTGCTATCTACACCCCATACCTTCTCCTCCTTCTCCTACCTTTACATGACACCGTATTTCACTTATATGCTCTCCAGCTGCTGGCTACTGTGCCGCTTTCTCTGCTACAATTCGGTTGAGCTGGGCAGCTTAACAGTTTTATGCTGTTAATGCGGCTAGGTGACGGAGAACAGCGGAGCACATGCACATTTAGTGGTGCACCGCATACGCGTGCGGTTGCTGCAATATGCAATTGCAAGTCTCTTGTCTGTCCGTCTGTTTGTCTGTCGCCACCGCCAACTAAGCCTCATTTTCACACACTCTTCCTTTCGCCTAAACTCCAGCTCATATGGGCTTTGCGCTCTGTATTGCTGGTTGCGGTGGTTTGTAATCAGTGCGTACACACACCCACCCAAACAAACGACGGCAATGTGTACCCCTTTTCGTATGTAATTTTCCTCATTTGCTGGTCTCTGTTACCGCTATGCATTTGGCTATTGTTTGCTCTTGGCACCCCCCACAAATTGGCTGTGACATATTTCATGATAGCCAAATCACCTACAATAGATAGCATGTATGTGTGCGTCTCATTGATGGTGGACAAATATTGGCCGAGCGGAAAGCAGGTCGGTTGCCAGTCGCCACATTTTTATTACCTCGATTTTCGTTGATAATTAAGATTTTAATTAGTTCGCTTGGCATGTTTTGAATGGTTTGAGTATGGTCTACAAGGAGTGTATGGGGTTCTATTAGAAACTAGATATTTTTCATTTCAAAAAATTTAAAACAAAATTCTAAGTTTGAGACTTTGCGACCTTAAAGTTGGAAGCCGTGTAGAGTTTAAAACATGTATCCATTAACAGTTCCGCTGCTAGTCGGGACTAAAGATATACATATGTATATTAGCTGAGAAAGGGAAAGAGAAGTAGATAGAGCAGCAACGAGAAAAAGATAAAGCTAGATAGAGAGAGGGAGTGATATGCTAGTATAGAGATAAACAGATAGGTCGAAAGATAAAGAAAAAAGTAAGTAGAAATGAAAAAAGATTGTTGTAATAGGAATGAGTCGATTTAAAAAAATTTATTGAACGAATCTTTACAATGCTATAAAAACTGAAAATATTCTCCTTCTGCTTCGATGCAGCGCTGTCAGCGTGATTTCCAAGCACTGAAGGCGTCACGAATAGCTTTGAGAGCCGTGGTGCATAGTGCTTGAACCCCCTTTGTCGTCTCAAAATTCTTGCCTTTATTCGGCCGCAAGGACACAAAAAAAGTCTGGGGACGCCACATCTGGGCTGTAGGGCGGCTGCAGAAGCGTTGGGATACTGGTCTTAGTTAGGTTGTTCACAAGAAAGACGGTTGTAGCCGGGGTGTTGTCGTGGTGAAACTTCCAATCGACTGCGATGTCTTGTCGAATCGGATTGACTAATCGTTTGAGTTTCTTAAAGACTTCCATGTAAAACTTGGCGTTGACGGTTTGTCCAGGTGAAACAAATTCATGGTGGACGATGCCTTTAATGTCAAAAATGATAATGGGCATGGTTTTCACTTTGCATTTGCTCATACTTCCGGTCTTCATCGGCGACCTCTTTCCCACTTTCCAAAAAGGCCTGGAGCCACCGAAACACACCACTTGGGTAAGACTGCTTTACCATATCAATCTGCGCCAGATTTACCGAGTTTCACACAGAATTTAATCGCATACCTCTGCTCTAACGAACGGATTGCACCACGTCGAGCGAAAATGTTTGTCCGGATTCTTCAGGTGCTCGGAGACAACTAACCAGCCGCTCGTTCATTAGCTAGGAGCGTCCTCTACCGAATGAAGTCGGTGCGCGCACGCTCCGAAGTACAGTTGCGACAAAATAAAATCAGTAGTATTCAATTTCGGACAAACTCTGTATGTATCCGGGATGAATCCTGATTTCAACTGGCCAAGCACTGTCAAATCAACAGCATTCCTTCAAATTTCTTCAGGAATGTTTTCTGCCTCTCCAACAACAACGACGTTGGCTGCGATGACCTTCAGAAACTTCAGCGATTTTTTTTTTTGTTTTTTGATTTCCACGTTTTTTTTTTTTTGAGCATCATTCGCTAGATGGCTGGATAGTTTGGATGACATATTCATAATCCCATGTTTTGAAACCAGCATAATGCGTGTGACGAATGTAAAGTAGTCATCAACATTGTCACATTGTCTGTTTTGCGGTCTCTATTCTACAAAGTATTTTCAAAGCCAAAACATTATCCAAAATGTATTCGGTCTATCCATAAGAGATGTGTAGACCCTTCGGTACATCATTGGTGCAAAAGTGCCAATTTTCAAGCCTTGATACTTTAACTTATTCGATTGTTTTCTTCTTCTATTAATTCGGTTTACGAGCGTAATTTAGATGTACCTGTCCGGGTCAAATTTGATCAGATCTACATGAACATTTCATGCCTCACATGGCATTTCATCTTCACTCGATAACTGTCTGAATTTAAAAAATCAAAGTATACTTATCGGTGGTACCATATCCTCAGAAAGGGGTATCTTGTTATTGTGACTATTTTTTTATCTTCTTCGAAGGCATTAAGTTCTTTACTGTGTTTTCGATCCAATCCATCTACTCCTTAATGCTCGTCTTCTAGTCCCTTTCAATTACGAAAGTTCCAAAATCCACTAAACTGTGTGATTATATCTCATTACTATCTCTTTAACTGTTACCTGTGTGTACATAAAGAATCCAATGAAATCTACTCTGCATACATACATATGCTGTTCCTGCTTGCTTGAGCAATAAATATTTTTCTCTTAATTAATGGCTCCTTATCTGCTCGAATAAAGCACCGGGTATGCGTTTGTTTTTTGCTCACTTTTATTTTCCATCTTTTGTTTTGCACACACCTGTCTTCTACGAAAACCCACATTCTTGGTGTTGCCACAAACCAACGGCTACTCACCACCAGCTGCCAACCAAACGCAATGCCATCATTAACGCTTTCAGTTAGCTGCATTTGCGAGCAGCAGCCCGTCTAGACAATGTTCAGGGAGTTTTCCATACGTGTGTGTACACACATGGTTGCATGTGAAAGTAATGCATGGGGAAATTGAAATTAAGTACTCCCTAATTGGCAGTCAACTTGAAACGGCTGTGGGTGGGTGAGCTATGCAATTTTAACAGTTTTATTTTTAATGGCTTTAAGAGGACGTACCTCTGGTCTTGCCATTTACCTTAAAATCAAATTTCAAGTGTGTTTTTGGTTTCTCAGAAATATTATATGTTCGGAGCAGTACGACAAAGGTACTGTTTAAGTTTGTGACATTTTTAACTCTCGTTTGAAGCTATTTAGAAATCATTTTGTTTCCCTTTGTAAAATCGTTTTTCTGTGTAACGTTTTCTGTTGTAACGTTTTGTAAATATATGCATGAACTAAATTATTGTTTTCTAAAGCGAGATATTGAAAATATCCAACGGTAAACAATAAACGATTGATTTTAGTCTATGTAACTGGGTATTTGCGTGTACGTCCTAGCATTTCAATGATTGCTTTGCTATTTGAAAACTCATACAACAACTGTATTTGTTATGCCTACAGTGTTGAGCTTATTATGAGAACTGAGAATTATATAAATATTTTCTAAAAAGATTCGAAAGTGGGAAAGAGCACTCCGTTTCTAAAATTCCTGTCTGTCTGTAGTCTGTAGTTTGCTGGCCAAAATATGTTTTTTTCTCGGCCCAAAGTGAATCATCAAAGGTCCGGTTGATATATTAGCGTCAGCAATGTTTGTTTTCCACTAGTCGTAAGGCTCATGCGTATAACTCCGTCCATGCGGAGAAATAAAAATTAGACACGGTATCATCTCAGCACTTCTTTCTTGATTATCCCGAGAATCCCTGGATATGTTCGAAACACTTTGGAATTCTCAGCTTTTGGTATCCAGATTATCTTAAGCTACTTTGTCGATGCATGACGATTTTTGGATGTTTTGATACCAAAGGAGCCAAAACGGGTGCTTTCGAAACGATATGAGTGGAGTTTTTGACGAAAAAACCTTGAAGAACCCATGCAGTTTGACTTGACGCATAATCGTGATGAAGGGACTAAGTGTTTTCGCACATAATTCCGGCCGTTTCAGACGAATAATTTGACGCAAACGACGCAAGTGTTTAAATAATATTTTTTGTTGACTGTTTTGCCCATGATAATCACGTTATACTTAATACTTTTCGCTCACACAGTCTTTGAAAAATGTATTATTTGTAAACAAAATGTGAATTCACATGCGTTTCCATTTTTCTTTTATCCATTTTCATCTTGAGAACTAAGATGAGGGTGTAATCTCTGAAAAATGCCATGTTACCCGAGAATCATAACTTCGGCTTGGTCTACAGAAACTTGGAGGTATACTTATGAGTATTGGTTTTGAAAATATTTGAATTTCAATTATTATATTATTTTATATATTTTTATGTGTTAAGGCTAATATTAGTGAGGCCACAAATAATCCCACTTGGACTGCTTGAAACTGTTGTCCGTAGTGCTGCCTAGAACTCCAAAGTACCGATCAAAAAGACTGTCATAGATCTACAAAGCACCTAAAGCCAGCTTCTTTCCTGCAACTTCGACAAGTTGCGTTCTTCAAAATCAAGTGAACCTTGCTAAGAGCTAGTAGCTCCATCGGCCTTTTGCGTTCCACTCTTGGCAGATGGCTTTCGCAACACCACAAATGCTGGTTGCTGACCAAGTGGTACTGAGTTCGCGCAAGGCCTATAGATGCCGCGTCCGAATGCACAAAGACAGGGGGACACCTGTTCGTTCCCATCTTAATAGGATTTGTGCTAGCGAGCTTATCAGATTTACAGTTTCCAACGATTCCGCTATGGTCAGACACTCTCACTGTCAGCGAGCTCAAGGTCTGTATAGCAGCTCGGCTATCGGCCCCTTGAGCTTCGATCAATCGCTGTAAAAGCTTACTGCGTCTCTTCTCCAGCGACTTCACCCCACCTGCATATGCCTCAGTGGTATGTTCGAGAAGAAAATGCCGTTATGAGTGCTCCATTCCGTCACTGCATTATGGATTCCTTATGTGTTACTTACTCTCTATCAAAGTTTGGAAAGTGTATATTTTGTTTCCATTAATATGTACACACCTGTATTTGAAGTGTGCTATCAATTTTTCCTATCTTGCGCTACACACATGTCATCATCATCGAACAATACAAAAGCGTATTTTATTTTACTCTTTATGTGGACGCAAACAATTTCGTGTTCAATGTCCGTTGTCCAACACATTTTCAAAACAATCAATTGACAACTAAACTACGCACAACACCCACATGGGAAAGGGATTGCACGCAAAGCGTAGAAGCGCACCCATACACCCACTCCTCCGCCGTCAAATAGAATTTACAACTCAACATATGAACTGACCCGCCAATCATATATTGTCCACATCGAACTGTAGTCAGTCCATTATACCCAATGTTTATGCCATACATCCACTTTTATACAACAACAACACTAACGTATTTGTGCTCATGCCGTAGCGCTAGCGTCCCTTGTTGGCCACATAGCCAACGGGTAGAGGCCAGTTGTTTGTTGTGTGTATTTTTGTTGTTTGCCGTCATGAATATCCAATTGTCCTCTTAACACGATTATACCGTTTTCCAACTGCTTTTCCGTGTTATCGATGCACTTGGGCTTCGTGGAGCCAACAGCATATGAAAAACAACAATAATATAAATAAAATGAAAATAAGTGGGTTTACTGAACCCCAACTAACGGTTTAGGGCCCACAGCGCGCAGCCAACTTAGCAATTTCGCATTTTTACGCCACTTCAGCAGCACCCCTTTTCCCCCCATATACTGTATGTATGTATGTAGCTACGTAATATATCCTTTACGTTTGCCGTAAATGATGATTGCGTATGTGTTGCCCCGCTGGGCGTGTGGTGAGGTTGAGTAACCCCCACTTTACGGCTTTGCATTTTCCACCTCAAATGCGAATGCGAAAATATATAATTCAATGGAGAGCAATGCATTAATAATGATATGTGTGCGGTACGCACGGTACATTTCACGCTGCACGTAACGTGTCGCGTAACATGTTTCACCTAACCTCACCCCACTTCACCCAAATACCTCACGGCGTTGTTTGCCGTTGCTTGTTTGATCCCCCAATTTTGCTACGCTTCTCAAATGGCTATGCGTTGTATGCATTTTCGAGCGCATTTCTCTGCAAATAGATTAAGTCCACATAAATTCTGAGCATGTGTACACACACACACACACACATACAGTCCTACATACTTAAGTGAATACGTAATGCCATTCTTTTACGCGTACTTACCTGCCATTTTTAGGGGATGCACCAGTTACTATCCCTCTTCAGTTTGTTTTCTTAGCTTTTATGCCATTGGCCCCCCCGCTTACTCCCACGCGTTTTCAAGCATGTTTGCCGCAACTCCACTTTGAACGCATTATAAATAAATTATAAATCTGTCGGTCTGCAGAAGTTTTCAAAGCACCCACTGCAGGTGAGCATACGCGCAACGTATTCTTTTCAATTGAGTGTCGTGGGTACTTGCATGCTTCGCCAGCGATTGTGTCAATTTGCTTTATAGCAAGCACAGCGGTCTTTAAGAAAGAGGGGTGGAAAAGCGCAGAGCTGCATTTTTGAGTGGCGCTCACTGAAATATTGCGAAAATTAATTAAGTTTGAGATATGTAAGCTTCTGTAGAGTTTTTAGTTTCAGTTTTAATTTCCGACACAGCTAATAATTTGGAGAATTTTATGTAAGAAATTGGTGGTTTAGTGGCTTAACTGAATTTTCGTATTCTTCTTCTTTATATGCGTAGTAAACGCGTAAATGGTTACAGCTGTGTGTACAACAGCGTGTCAGTCCTTTTGCTTTTCGCTGCTTGGCGCAAATTGTGTAGCCTGGACCTTCTCCACCTGGTCTTTTTAAGGGAGTGAAAGTCTTCCTCTTCCTCTGCTTCCTACGGCGGATACTATGCCGAATACTTTCGGAGCTGGATGGATACTTCATCCATTCGGACGACATGACCTAGCCAGAGAAGCCTTAATTCGCTTTACTGTGTCAATATCTCGTCGCATATCTGTTCCATCGACTCCGTCATTCGCCATTGCCATAAATCTTCCACAGAACCTTTCCACTCATCAGAAATTGTCATCGACCATGTCTCTGCACCATATAGCTGGACGGAGAAGATGAGTGACTTGTAGAATTTTGTCTTATTCGTTGAGAGAAGCCTTTACTTCTCAATTGCCTACACAGTCCGAAGTAGCACCTGTTGGTAAGTGTTATTCTGCGTTGGATTTCGATGCTGACATATTTGTTTGTTTAATGACAAAAGATATTCCTATTCCGCCTTGCCTTCTTTCACTACCAGACCCATTTGCTTCGCTTCTTTCTTCAACCTAGAAAAAGCAGAATAATCTTCTCGATTCAGCCCTGTCAAATTCCGAAATGGCTGCATGAAGGGCCGTTCTTTTTCGTGCAGCTTTGAAATCAACCGATATTTTTTTCAGGGGTTTTCCAAAGATTTTGCGCAAGGTGATTATCTGGTCGGTTGTTGATAAGCCAGGTCTAAAGCCACACTGATATGGTCTAAGCAGTTTGTTGACGGTGAGCTTTTATCTTTCACACATTACACTCGATATAACCTTATATGCGATGTTTATGGGGCTTATCAGACGGTAGTTGGCGCAGATTTTGCGCAAGGTGATTATCTTGTCGGTTGTTGATAAGCCAGGTCTAAAGCCACACTGATATGGTCTAATCAGTTTGTTGACGGTGAGCTTTTATCTTTCACACATCACACTCGATATAACCTTATATGCGATGTTAATGAGGCTTATCAGACGGTAGTTGGCGCAGATTGTAGTGCCTCTCTTACACTATGAAGCACACTTAATTTAAAATCATCGGACATGCTTTCGTTCGACCATATTCTACAAAGAAGCTGATGCATGCTCCTTAACGGAACTTTTGATCCATCGTCATCGATTGAGGAATCGTTTTTTTTTTTTTTTGTGATTTTCACTATCTCCTGATGTTATGCTTTCACTGCCCTTCAGCAGGCTGGAATAAAGTTCTCTCCATAATTTCGGGGGGTTCTACAAGAGTATGTTCCGGTCTTAAAACCTTTGTTAGTCGTCGCATCTTTTCGCAGAATTTTCGTTACCCCTGTCGGCCAGCTTGTCAAGCTCTTAGCACTCACGCATCTCTCTTTTTTGTCAGCAAATGCGTCTCGATTTTCTCTTCGACCATCGGTATCTATCTCATCCCGCCCATTTCTTTGTGTTTGTTGGCGTTCGTTTTGTTCATCCGCCATCGCTGGCAACTATTGGAGTTGTGTTTATCCCTTTTATGGAAGATTTTGCGTAAGGATCCAACTCGTGCAAAAATTGAAGCGCGTGACACGTTCGGTGAATGGGCACAAAACAAAATGGGCCCCATGCCTATATTCACAAGAAAATTTTGTTCAACAATGAAGCGCACTTTTGGTTGAAGAGGTACGTTGACAAACAGTATTGTGACATTTGTTGTGATGATAATCCGCAAGCCATTGTTGAGACGCCGTTATATCCTCAAAAAGTCCGGAGCTATGAGCAGCGACTATCACTGGTCCATATTTCTTCAAAAATGAAGCCGGCAATCCATGGTTGTAGGATACTTTTGGTGAGCGCATTATTTCGCGTCGCGGTCTCCACAATGGTGCGAAAAAAAGGCTTACAACTAGAAAAATTTAACACGGAGTTTGCTAGAAATTTT
This sequence comes from Bactrocera latifrons, assembly GCF_001853355.1. Lineage (NCBI taxonomy): Eukaryota > Metazoa > Arthropoda > Insecta > Diptera > Tephritidae > Bactrocera > Bactrocera latifrons. Next base: position 1,004,116 of record NW_017535518.1, read on the forward strand.
ATGTTTTCATTGAAGTTACGAAATCAATGTTGCACCTCTTTTAATGATGATAACACCGAAACAACGCTTAAAAGGACTTTACTTCTGTTATGGAACCATTCAATACATTTTGATTAATGTTATGGGTATTAAATCCGGATCAAGTTGAGTAGGTGATTTTTCAGACAATGAAGCGGTTAATATGTAAGTCCAAATCAGATAATACATTTTGATTAATGTTTTGGGTATTAAATCCGGATCAAGTTGAGTAGGTGATTTTTCAGACAATGAAGCGGTTAATATGTAAGTCCAAATCAGATAACACGTAGTTCATATGTCCATAAGAACACATAAAAGATCGACAATATTTTGAGAAACAAAAACAAAACAAAAAAAAAAAAACAAACAAAACGGTTTCAACTTTCAATGCTCAACCCTCAATATACATACATATAATATAAATATATACCTTCCTATAGCATTTAAAAATGTTATACATGAGTATACGCAACACTAGAAGTCGAAGTTGTAATAGAAAGTCTTTTTTAAGATGTCAAGAAGGCTTTTCAGCTCTCTAACTTCAAAAATTTTTTTAAACTATCCTTAAAATACTTAAATATAAGTAGATAACTCAAGGAAATGCATGATGACCCTCTTCTTGGAATAAGAGTTCTTATTTAATAAAAAAATTTCCAAAATAAACTCTTGTAAAACTGTCTCTAGAATTGATAGCTCATTCTGGACATTGATTTTTACTTACTTTGCCTAAAAGTATGCAGTTGCATGCATAATGAGGCAGTGTTATCAAATAAGCAAAAAGCCTTTCTCACAAACATTGTCGGTATATTTCCCACATAGAGAACTAAAAAACAGCTTATGGAAAAGTTACGTAAAATGATAAATATGAATTGCGCAATTTAACTGTCACTTTTTTTCCCCCTTTCCTGTTGCATACCTTTGTGGGCGTATTTTCTGGTGTGCTGAATATTGCTTACGTCTTTCGAAGTTTTTTTAGTGAATAAAATACTTGTCTTTTACCTCTTTCATATTTTTTTTGTTGAATAAAATATTCTTGTCTGACGCCGCTTCTGGACTTTTTTGACTTGTGTATTATTGTGGTGTCTTCTCTGCTACATAACCTTCTTTTTTTTTTGTTGATTCAGCACCATTCAAAAATGAAAATAAAAAGTTATTAAAAAATAGATATAAAACAGTTATATTACGTGTATTCTTGGTATGTAGCGTTTGATTATGACTTTCTTCTATCGCATTCCCCCTTTGCTATTTCCTTATGTTGCCGTCGGTTTGCTTGCAAATTTATGTGGTCCATCATTCGAAGTTGACTTCACGCAAAAGTAAAGAAACAACCACAACAACAACTGTTGTGTCTGTCATAAATGTTAAGCTTCGTAATTTTTCATGCTCACCTTCTTGCTTGGGAGCTGCATCTTCTCGTCTTACCCGCGTTGAATTTTTTATATGTACCTTTTTACTATCGGCGCTACACTGAGTTTCTCAGAATATTTTTTTAAAATTTGTTTGTCTGTCTGTTTGCTAGACTGTCTGCTAGGTGAAATAGTGTATTTGCTCAGTACTTGTTGTATTTGTTTTTGGCAAATCATGCTTACTTATTTTGCTGACGGCTGCATTAGTATATGATGATGAATGCTGAAGTCTCCTAGACGCACGTTAGGGTTCATAATATGACCTTTTCGGTGTGTAAGAGTGCGCTTAAATGAGGAAAATGGAATAGAAGTCTCAATTGTTTCGACATCTATGGCTTTTAAAATATAAATAAATAAATAAAATATGAACGTTTGCTTAACTTTAGTATATGAAAAATATTGGAAACCTTTTTAGACATATTGTGGAAATTTGAAAATAGATAAATTTTGTAGTCAATATTGATGATGATGATTTTTTATCGATGTTTTGATATTGATAACAGTCGTTGTGTTTAATAAATAAACTTGCGTAGTTGGTGAACAAAAACTTCATACCTTCTTTAACTTTAACAAAGCTAACTGGTTCGGCTTCACAGATTTTATTGAGAACAACTGCACTGCTTTATCCATTCCTAGGGGCGTAACCACCATTGAACGCCAACTCCACAAGGTGTTTGCAGCAGCTACCGCGCGCTTCATCCCTGGCTTAAAGATGCTGCTGTCTTAGTTAACGAGCGCGACGCCTTACGTCATGCCGATCCCTGTGACCCACGAATAAGAGATCTGAATTTGGAGATTCGGTAAATGAGCACTTGAAGTTCTGTAACCCCTCCACCGGTGTGAGTAAGCTTTGGACTACTGTCAAGGCTTTTTCTAATCCGAAGAGATATGATGACCGAGTTGAAATGCAATTCAATTACCATGCCTTTTCGGACCTGAAGAAGAGCGCATGCTATTTTAGCCGGCAATTTACACTGCACCCTGGGGTAGACAAAACCAAATGATGTGTTACCCGACGGCAGCGTAAAATGCCAAAAGACTGCGCACCACTTACCTTCACCGATGAGGAGGTTCAGAGTGTCATCAATAAGGTGAAATCGTCTAAACGGATTGGTCCAGATAGAATCAACATGCTAATGCTAAAGTATCTAAGCTTGACGGGAGTAAGTTACCTCACGAAGGTCCTCAACCTGTCGCTGGCTGCTCTACTCGAAATAAATACCCGATGTGTCGAAAGTCGGACCAGCATGGCTGAGATAGTTTGTAGCCTTAGCCAGAAACCACCCGATCCTCGTAGCGTTGGAGTTGTCAACAGCCTTTAACACAGTCATTCACACAATGCTACTTCATAATAACGAAAAAACAGAACTGTTTGTAACCTCCTCCTAGGAACATAAAGACGGTAATTATGTTCACGACATCGGACAATATGCCAACCAGACTTCGAACGCAACTCTCTTCCGACAAGCACTGACCGCCATTCACAGTGCAGCAATCAAAATCTTCACCGATTCCTATTCAGTGAATGGCGTACTTGAAGTCAAACCCATTGCAGACGAAGGGCTCAAGTTGCTGCAAGAAACGAGAGTGACCAGAATAGACCCCGAAATATCCAATATATTTTACTACGTGCAATGAGTCTTCTCAAGACACTGGTCACCTTTTTTCTCCACAACTTAGCTAATCCCTACCATCCCAACGGGGATTAGGCATCCGTTAAAACAACGGCAACTACCCATCAAAACAAAATTCTTGTATGGAAAACTTTTTAATTTGACGATATATTTTAACGAAATTTGTCGTGGTTTATTTTTTAAAGCACCTCGCCGATCTCCCAGGAAATCGGTTCGATCGGACGCCTATAGCATATACATAGCTGTCGTACAAACTGACCGACCAAAATCAAAAAAACTTTTTGCGCGCTTTTATGTTATAAGAAATGTATCTGTGAAGGGTATTGTAGCTTCCATGCAGCCGATGTTTCTTGTTACTGTTTTATCCATGCAGAACATATACATTCCATTAAAATTCTTATTATAATTTTTTCAATATAATTTTTTTGCACGTGAAATATTTTTAAAATCTTCTTATTTACTGACGTAGACACCGCGCATTTTTATTATAAGCTCGACTGACTACGAAACAAATAATTTAGCTTGGAAAAGTCACTTTTCCTTTCAAACCTAAATTTTAAAATGGAACAGCAGACATTTAGATATGCATATTGCACATCGTGCTAAAAATTACTCATACGCCGCGCTGCCCCCAAAAAAATTCAATATAACGAAAAATCACAAAATTATGCCTGCCAACTGCTTCTGCCGCTACGTACAAAACTTTAAATGCCGACAACAACACAAATTTATTATTTTATATGCACTTCACGCTCCACTTCACCGAACGCCCACGAATTGTCATTGCACCTACACATGTCTGTCGGCTGTGTTGCACTAGCGCAACTGCGTAGTGTCTGCCGTCACACACCTCGCTACCTACTGCTCCTGCGCGGCGTATCATCAACAGTATGTTGGCTGTAAAAGACACAGTTGCGCCAGCATTCGCGTGCTATCTTATGCAACAAGCAAAAATGCGGCAAGCCACGTCTGCAAAATATTCAACTCATCTGCGTTTCGGCACAAAAATATAAAAAAATATATATAATTTATATACAACAGTCGCACTTTCTGCATTCAAATACAAGTGGGTTTGCGCTGGCATGTTTATATGTGTGTGTGTGTGTGGGAATGCGGAGTTTGCAACTCAAAAACGGCAACAAACGTGTGAAAAAAGAATTTTACGCTTTTGCACCGCTGCTCCAGGCGCATACCCAGCTTTATGCCGTTGGGAAATTTACGATTTTTTATATACACCCATAAACATATAAATAAATCTAGCCTACTGTAGGTTTTTTGTTTTTGTAACGTTGCCATACTATTGCCACTTTCTGCTGCCTCACCAATATCGCTTATGTTATGGCCTATGCGTTGATGCCTACTGTGGCTCACTGTTTCTCTCTCAGTGTGCGTGTGTATGTGTGTGGATCAAGGACCAGCGTTGTCTGTGTTCATTTGCTGCCTGCTTTGGTAATTTGTATTTTATGATTTAAAGCACCGGATATGCCAAATGCAGCTCGAAAATTTTCGTGGCGCAAGCACTTTTCGCCTTTTAACTCAACTTTAAGCTTGAACAGCTTCTCGCTTGCGTTTTGCTACGTTCAAGGCATGCAACGTCGGTGTGTTACAGTCAATTTAGTATATGTTTCCACAGTCATTCAGTTGAAAAAAGTAATCAGTCAAATAATTAATTCCAGTCAAATGCTCTTGATTGTTTCAAAGGGGCAGAAAAAGAAAAATAGTTGAATACTAAATTAATTTGTTATGATTAATTGAAAAAGTTTTTAGTTAACGCAAGTTTTTTTTATTTATTTTTAAATTATTTTACTTTAATTACCATAAATAATTTATATTTTTCTGTTTATGTTTCCTTTCAGGTAAGAGCGATTATTCTAAGTATATGATAACTATGCTAGTAAGGTGAGTTCGTAATAAAATAAAGGATTTTTTTAAAAGGATATAGTGAATCAGAAATTTTGAAAGGCATTACCCTGACTTACCCTCAGAACGTGATAATATAGTTTAACTGCAGTACCACTTTGGAAATGATTAGTATTTAAACCATTATGTAGCTCTGTTATTGCTGTTATTCAGCCGGAAACCTACCGTAAGGTCTCAGCGATTTGAAGAGCTTGAAACTGCTTATGGCCTAGAAAACGTTGCTTTTAGATACTATCTCTACAGGAATGGAAACTATCTATACTCCCGTGTCTTCTGTGTACTCAACCGCATGGTTTTCGGAGTTGCTGTGGAGGCGACTATCCATTAGTAGACAAAACTGCTCTTCACTGGATACCATTCCGCTATAGTCAAGTATACAATATTATGCACCGGCTTCTGGTTTGCTTTTCTTACAACTGTTTTGTATAACCTTAGAATCTTACAATACATATCCCAATCTTCCTCTACTTGGAGTAGTTGAACTATATCAAATTGCTTCCTACAATATTTCTCTAATTTTTAAAGTTCGGTGGAGATTATGGGGAGGAAGTGTTCTTCGAGAACTTTCCATTGGTCCACTTAACATTTCTTTGGACACGCATTCTCACAAAAAAGTACCAGGAAATTGTAAATAAAACGCAAAATATTTAATTATTCATCAATATTTATTTTGTCACCTTTAAACCAATCTTCGCCAGATTTAGTACACAGTAGTTTTTTCAGTCCTCGAAACGCTTTCCATTAGCACTTTTTGGGATGGCCTTAAGCTCCTTCAGCGAATTTTGTTTTATCTCTTCGATCGACTGAAAAGGGGTTCTAAAAAGCGGCATTTTCAATTTGGGGAACAAGAAAAAATCACATGGTGTCATGAATATGGTGGTTGATCGATCGTATTCATTGTTTTTGATTCTTTAAATTCGGTCACAATTGTACACTTTTTGAAAAAAAATTCAGCATTGTCAGCGTGAGCCATGCAAGAGCGCGTTTCATTTCCAAAATTTTCACCAAAATCAATCGTACGAACTCGCGTCACGCGAATTGTTGAGCTCTCTTGCCATCTCTCTAACACTTGTCTGGCGATTTTCAAGCACCATATTCTTTACTTTTTTTTTTAAAATATTTTCATCAGTGGAAGCGGTCGAAGGTCGTCCAGAACGAGGCATGTCTTCAACGATCGCCAGCAACTATACACTCTTATAGAATGGTGTGCCTAGATTATAGTTGTTAATAGAGATCGTAATCCTCGAAATTATGAGGCTACTATAGAAGAACATGCATCAGGGGACATAATAGCACAGGGTTGCAAAGAAAGTTTGTTTGTGTGACCTGTATATTCGCCACTTAAGGAGCATACGTTGGATCTACATTGTCATCTTTTCATAACTGTTGATTAAGCTCGAGTTTAAAAATTGATCTCTTGGTGCACTATAAATTGAACTCGAGTAAAAAATTTAGTCATGCTTCATCATCGTCACTTTTTAAGATAAGAAGTCGATAAATTGCCAATGAGTAGGTTAAACACTGCTCTAAACCTGTTTATTTAATATAATACATATGTAAAGAGTGTAAGGCATCTCGATCAACTTCAATGTCCATATGTAGGCATGTCAACTATACATATATATACTCCTATAAGAATATATTATGTGAGGTGCATCCTCCTGAGTGCCTTACAATGAGTGCGCACCTTAGTCCAAAGCTTTCAACCTGCATATCCACAATCTGCACCCTCCGTTTTACACACGGCTGTGCTGCAACTGATAATTTATTGGCTTTGCTGCAGCTGTAACAAACTGGAACGCATATATTTTCTTAACAACATCTTAACATACATTTCCACAATTTTTTCGCATCAATTTCAAACTCGCTACTTACACATGCTACTTTCTGAGCACTTCGGGGAGCTTTTGTCGAAAGAAGAAAAATGATTTTTCTTGCACACCATTTTCTGCTGGCTGTGCCTTTGAGTTTTGAGTTTATGCCCTCATGTTTTTGGTTATTTTTCTCGCACGAACCGAAGTTATGTTTACATTAACACTTTTTCGGGTTTGAAGTGATAGCTCTGGTGGGTATGATATTGTAAGCTTGGCAAATTGTTGACCTTTATCCTACTCGCTTCTCATTCTTGCACATGTATATCCTTGGTACATTTATTACTGTAATTTTTTTCCCTTTTCCTTTCATTCATTGTGTGAGTTTCTAATTTTCATTTGCCCGGATACTCAATAAATAAAGTAGACAGATTTTTTTCGAACACTTTCAGATTTGTAGTAAAGTACTGGCATGTGCCCTTTTCTACTTTTCAGATTTTTGTTTCTATTTCTTTTCGGTTTTTTGCTTTCACTTTCCCTTATTTCATCCTTTTTTGCTTTATTTTCCTACTTTCGGTAATTTCAAAAGATTTGCAATTCATTTGCTTTGGTGTTAAACACTTTATTTTCCAATAACTCATTCTCCCCGCCCACAACAGCTTCATCAGAAAGCACTTTCGAAGTCCTTCGTATGCAGTGTTCGTGTGTGTCGGTTAGTGTGCGCAAATTGAAGTCCTTCTGCTTTCTGCAAGGATTCGCTTCAGAGAAATTAAGAAAAATGAGAAAGAAAAAGTAGCCGAGCGAAATATTTGTATTCCGTTCCTCATTTTCTGCCTTCGCAACAAATTTCGTAATACTCGTGCAGCCGCTGCGTGGCAAATGGGGAGGAAAATAGCACTCAAGTACAAATTCCATAATGATGATGTGTCTCTTGCTACTCAACTGTCCCACGCAGCCGAGGCAATATGCCGCATTTAGCAATCATTGAATGAAAGGATTTTCTCTTAGAAGAGACGCTACTCTGGAGTGACAGTGCGGGGAAATGTCGGCTTAGTAGTGCCCATTTTGTAGCACAAAAAATTCTTTTGTTCATTGTAACTTTAAGTTGAGCGCAAAAGCCTTACGCCGACTCAACTCAAACGTTCGATGGCTTAACATCTTTCGCCGCTCTTACCTCTTGACTGTTCCCTGTTTGCCTACAGATTCTTACTACTTTTAATGTGATATTGTAGTTTGGTACAAAGTGTATAGTCTACATTGATACAGCTAGTGTCTGCTGCATTTGAGGGTCTACTATGTTTGCTATGACTTTAGGTGGAGGCTGACTGAGGTTCGCATTTCGAGATTATTCATTTATAATCGTTAGACGTAACTTTATTGCCAGCTTTCTGTTATCGAGCAGAACTAATTTTTTTGCAGTCGTAAACTTGGAATATTGGTCCTTCGTCTAAAGTCTATCGATCGAGACTATGTGTTTTGCAAACTTGGACGCTACTTACTTATTTGAAATCTATCGATCGGAATTATTTCTTTTTGTAAACTAGGAACATTGTTCTTTTATCTGAAGTCTATCGATCGGGACTATCCATACCATATGTTCTTGTTTCAAAACTTGGAACACTGTTTCTTCTTTTGAAATCTGGGCCTATGCTTTTTTTGTAAACTTGGAATACCGCACTTTTTCGGAAATCTCTAGGTCGGAGATATGCCTCTGACTTTGTACCCAAATTTAACAATAATACTTTTAGGAAGTTTGTTAGAAAGATAGAAACTATCAAGAAATTTACCAGCTTTATAAAAAGCAGATTACGAGCTGCATTTTTCCAACATTCCAACATCGAAACTCAGAGTTACAGATTTTTATTTATGCTTAATTACGGATTCTTTCGTATATTTTTTATAGAATACTTCTACATGGTACTGCATTACCTGAAACGTTCCAATGCTTTCAGTGAAGAGAATTTCATATATTCTTCTGTATTAAGTATAGGGTTTTAACAAGTGTTTCAAGAAACTATCCTTTTTCGTCGTCTTTATGACTAGCGGAAATACGAGTTTTTGGTTTGGAGGTAATGCGTGTTCGTATTCAAGAAATTACAGATTTTTCCAAAACTAAGTTGTCTGCAACGCAAAAAACTGTTTGTCTTCAGGGAGCCTGATTTGATTTCAACTCATTTTGACTGAAAGGGAGATCCTTCAATCAAACACAGAATAAAAAAAATTCAAGGTTAAGGAAATGCTTTACGATACGTACGTTCCGAAGCAGTTTACGACTCAACCTTGTAGGGGATAATTATATTGAATGGTTATTTTCTAGATTCGCTTAATTTTCTCTATACATCCACGTTTTAAATCAGTTTTGATTCTAGACTTACGATTCGATTCTTGTGAGTGCATAAGTTTTATCCATGTAGAAAAGTATTTACATGACGAAACTTTGTTGTATCCCCAGCCTACTTGGTGCAACAATTCTCTACCTATTTATCCCTCTACTCATCCTTTCGTTTCTTCCAGCGCAGTTAGGTTTATTGCCCCGCATGAGTATGGCAAAAGGATTGACTTGTTAATACGCCTAGCTTTGTTGTTGCAGCCATATACAAAACGCTGTTGAGAGGAAAGAAACGCTGAAGATTTAATATAGGTACGACTGAGATGTAGATAAGCATGTACGAGTACATGTTATGCTGGAAGCAATTTTCGCATGCTAGTTTGCGTCAAATAAATAATATATTACACACTATAAATCTTATATTTTATATTAAGAACGCATTAGCCGTTAGCGCAGTATTGTTAGGGACTTAACAGCATTCTTATCAGAGTGACATTGTGCTCATCGCTGCAACTTGCTGTCATATCAGCAGCAGCAAATTGTAGATTATGTTGAAAATATCCGAAATGAGGAAGGGCAGGATAGTTTATGTCTTAAAAGTTTTATCCTTGCCTAATACATGGTTAAAGTTTGATATCAACTAATTCATGCAACTTAACCACATCTTCATTTACATCCATTCATCTTTATCACTCTTCATTAATCTTCATTCGCTTCACTCTGTTATTCTTAATTAATTTGTGGCAATGTTTTGTGGTCTCGGCCAACTAAATATCTCGCATTATTTAATACACTCAACCACAACAGTTACTCCACGCCCGCAGTATTTCCAATTAAAAGCTAAGTATGTATAACTGTAAGTTGCGTCGAGTTTAATTAGTGCAAAACGCGCTGCTTTAATCGTCATAATTGGCATAGAAACTCAAAGGAATCGGCGCCGTGGCGAGACAACGTGAAATCGAAAGCAAGTGTATAATTGAATTGTGGCCAGAAGAGTCGAGAGTGCAACTTGTAGTACATATTAAGTAGGACCAGCGGCAATCGTTTAGCTCTTGATTAGCTATTTAGCCAGCTAAGCATTTATGAATGCGCTTCGCCTTGTGTTCAGTGTATCAAATCCTTAATCCTCTCAAACCCAAGTAGATATTTCATACATTAGTGGTGTGGCGATCAAATCATACATAGCATGTATGAGTTAGGAGTGGACGTAATGGGAAACACATATTGACGATTGTCTGTAATTTCGCTGAAAGTTATTTAAAGGTTATTACAGCCAGTAAGGCAGTTAAAGCAATGAGTCTTATTTGGGTCACGTTTAGAGTAGAAAAGGGTTTTAAGCTGACTTTGGATCCATTGTCATTATCAAATCCCAGTTTAATGTAAAACTGATTCTAATATAATTTTGCACTTATCTAACACTTGATCAAAATTGACCCGGACTGAGAAATAAATATTAATATATACTTATATATGTATATTATTTTAAAATACAAATTTTTCTGAACATACTCCTTACAAGTACGCCAACGCCTAATCCAATTTTTCATACCAAGTGTATGAATATGATATTATATTATGATATTAACATATAGGCCTCGGAATGACATTCACTGTATTCATTTAGGTATGGTCTTCTCGATTTTGGTTCATTTTCGCCATTCGCCATTCGCTAGATTGTTGTACATCTTCGACATCATATTTAAAAACCCACGTCTTGTCATCAATAATGATGCCGTTGATGCTTGTAGAGCACTCAGCTGCGTTGCCAATGCCCTCTGCTCGAAATGGTTTTTGCAAAAAGTTTAGAACTTCCATGGACTGAGTCTAGCATTGACTCGTTTTTTGTATCAAAGATCCGTGAGAGCTGAATATTTTATGCCACTCGAATACTTGTGTACATCAAAAAGTAGTCTTTCCAAAACACTTGCAACGGCAACTTCAGATTTGATAAGATTATATATTTATGACTATAAGGTTAGGATAGACGGCTAAAACCTCATTATGGCGGTGGGATCACACTTAGACTGTTATGTTCAGTCTTATCGGTAAAAGGCTGATGCAGGTGGCAACCGGTAAGATGTTCAATCTTACTTCATGAATTACGATCAGACTGCGTCTAGTTAGATCTCCTGCAACTATTGAAAGGTGGAGCTTGGTGAGAATAACGACCAAAAAGGCTTTGCGACTGCAAAGTTGCTGGCAGCTAACCAACGCTTGCTGAGCAGGTCTAAGCGCTGTCAGTCCAGTAATAAATCACAGGAAACCAACGGAGCTCCTACCCGTTCCCATTTCGCAGCTATAGAGACTTATGTACCTGTCTTAGCAAGCTTGGTAGTCATAGAGGTTGCCGCAATATAACTGTGTCCAGGCACTTAAACCAGTTCAATCATAAAAAGTTCTGTACTAGATACAAGGAGTCTTAGACAACCCTTCACTAGTCTTGAGCGTACTGTCACCGAATTCACTGCTAATATCACTAACGTCCTATGGGCATCTACGTATCTACTACTATATATATGGCAGCCACTTAAACTTGGAAGACGCTGCTATGGTCAATTGAAGTTTCGCCTTCTCACTTTTTCTCTCCTTCAAACGGATGTTTTTTGGCTACTTGGTCTGAGTTTGAAGAGGGTTGGGAAATATCTAGCTCAGGGATTCTAACATTTATCGTTGAGATGGTTAGTCTCAAATATTCTATAAGGGTATTTTTACAAGATAAATGTTTCCCCAGTGTTTCTTAACTCGAAAAATTCTCCACAGTCTTGCCTGATATTCGCTTTTAATATTATTTTTAAGTTTAAACACAATCCTCTGTTTACGTCAATCGATTTTTCTTACTACTGGGTGGGTCCCGCAACGGGATTTATAGTGTAATGTACATGTGTGAGCAAGTATTAGTGTACTTAATGCATTGGCGTTGATTTTGTGGTGGCTTACAATTGCAGTGAGGACATTCAATGGCTATAAAGCGAGTGGCATCGACTGGTTGACCGCACTAATAACTGCGAACACGACCAAACACTGCTGATGAAGTGGCGATAGAGAGCAGCGAATGCAAGCTAATAACAGTTGTAGGCGGCACAATAGCAGTGAGCATAGAATCTAATCAGCAACAACAATTTGTAGGGTGTTGCAGATGTAAATTGATTGATTGGAAGGGCAGTTCTCCCTGCAGATGTTGTGCTAATATATACTACAAGGAAAAGTATTAATTAAACCAATTATTAGTACCGTTATTTTTTTGTAGCGTCCATAATTTGATATCAAATAATTGGTAACACCTCGTTTCAGCTTGGAGTGTGCACTAAAAATCTAAGGTCGCGGGGCAATACTCATCTATGTATTTACATTTTCTACACCTTAGAATAAAAATAAACGATGGATATTTGCTTAATAAAAATATAATTCACGTGAAAAGAAAGTCTCAAAAATACACTGCAAAATAAAAAAATATATGCCGTTACTCTCTACTTGTTTTCTAGAGCTTTTTTTTCTGCGCTTACAATCATTCTGTCGCTTCATCGTCGCCTCACGTAACTTCTGCCTGCGGCCAACCCTGACGAAACTTGCTGTTCAAGCCATYAAGACCCGGCGGCTGACGCAAATAAAATACCGTTAAATAAAACATGAGAATGCACTGGCAAACGACCGCCAAAGGCAGTCAGTGCAAACATTACTGCAGGCAGCAAGTCGCACTCAGCAGCAGGAGCAGCAGCAACAGCCATAATATGCGCGGCAAGTAAAGTTGAGGGTAAAGAAAAACCACTGCCGCTTGTACGGTTCGAAACATTCTTCGACTATTGATTGCTTAACCCTTAGCCGCTGGGAAGTCCTGCGATCGAATTTCGTTGCGTTGCGGTTACGTTGGCGGCCTTGCAAAGAGCGTCCATAACATTCAACGGCAGGCTGTTCGGCAGTGAAGGCGAAAAAAATASAACAAATACGACAGCAACAAGGATAATTCGAAAAAAATTCCCTTCACTTCCGTTTTGTCATGTACAGCAGTAACGACTCAAGTTGCAACGGTGGAGCGTTTGAAAGCCGTTGGTAATGCTTTGCTACAGGCAGGCGGGGTTCTATGGACTTTGCGCTTACGAGGGTGTGTTTATATTGCTTTAGTTGATTCAAACCGTTGAAAACGGTATTTTAAAGTGTTGCTTTGTATAAGTCTGAAAAGTTGGAAGTAGTAGCATAGAAAGTGGTAAGGAAACCTCTCGGGGAAGCCAAAATTTGTGTAGCCTCTGGAAATTGAGTTCTTTTTAGGTACATTACTTTATTTCAAACCTTTTGAGACGTGTCTAGTTAATATTTTGTTTCAGTTTAATTGGCTTTATCTAAGCCAATTTATCTAAGTCTTCATCTAAGCAAATGTTTGATGGTTATATGGGTTCAAGGCGCTTTGATGCATGAGATCAAACTACAGAAGTTTTTTAGCTTATAAAACGGAGTTCTGATGGGATCTGAGATCAAACCATAGAGATTTTTTAGCTTACAGATCGGATTTATGTTGTGTTCAGGCGGCTTTGTCGATATATGAGATCAAACCAGAGAAGTTTTCTAGCTTATGGATCAGTTTTCAAATAAATATACGTAAGCCTAGTCCGCAAAGAACTCTATATTTTCATAAATACATTTGTTTTTAAATACTAATGATTAGGTCGTG
>NW_017535518.1:1018318-1021498 GCF_001853355.1 Bactrocera latifrons
TCTGTCAAATTGCCAGTCCTTAGTCGGATAATAATTCGAGTAACATCCGGTATCGGTTAAGTAGACAACTGTCGTCGAACCCCAGAATTTCAAAAACACAATTTTATAAACTTTCCTTTAGTTTCCAAGCTAACCCTCGTAAATGAGTGCGCTCACATTTTTTTTTTTTTTGTTTTTTTTTTGTTTCTTTTTTTTGATATCGCGACGTTGCACCAACTGTTTGGTAACTGCCGGCAACGACAGTAACTTTGCCGAAGCGTCAACGACCCAAGACATTTTCGCTGTCTGAACTTTTTTCTTCGCTCTGCGCTGCACTTACTTTTCGCCTTGTATCCTAGCAAAATTTTTACTGTATCCTGCCTGCGACTCGTTGGTTGCTTGTCGCCTCCTTCGCTACAACATATACAGCTATAACCGCATGGCTGGTACGTTGGCACTTGTGCGCCGAATACCACAAACCGCATAGCAAGAGCATAGCACGCGGTCGTGGCGTATATTGCAATCGTTATATTGTCAGTCGGTTGCGCAGTGACGCAGCGAACCGCGCTCCTTCGCATTCTGCAATTATTGTGCGTGCACCGTATTCGTACTTTTCGCTGGCGCTGTCAGTAATGCAATGTAATGCTTCAAGTATGTATTAATGGATAAGAAAAATGCAAAATAAGGCGAAATGAAAAAAACTATATATCAATTGGTTTCGTTTTCCAGCTGGTAGCTTCGTGTACTCAATATTACAAACTGTCTTAAGTATTTAAGAAAGCGCTACTTTTTACTGAACGTTCATATTTCACCTGTATAGGGTGGGATATGCTGGTGGGGTTTAAATTTTAGTTTAGGGTTTATAGGACAGTTTAAAGACCTCAAAAAGGCATAACTTAGATAATTTTCCAAAAGTAAGAAAAAAAAAAAACAATAAGAAATGCCTAAGGTCGAGTGTAAACAAACGTTTTGTAATCGCAGTTTTCAAAGATCAAAGTCGGACCATACTTGCAGCTGTTGCGGTGGTCATTTAAGTTAATTTTTATACTAGGTATACCTTGACTGGGAACTATTGGTCCGTTTTTACCCATTTTTGATACAAGAACACATTATCAGAAAAATATGCTCTCTGAATTTAAATAATATATACTACAGTCGCCGTCGTTGCTTTTTACCGTTCTTTCTACGTATCCAGCCGCCAGACTTCTGCTGACTGGCTTACCTTCCTTGGCCTAGTGGCCTACTTGGGACACTGTCCGACTTTAAGGTCAGTTCTGACCTCCGACCCACTTCCCCCACATCCGTTTCGTTTTTGTTTTTACTATTCATTTTACTATTCATGTCTATTGGGTCTGCACTCAAAGCCGCTATCCATCTCCCGGAGAGTAGTCGCTTTTAGTAGTCGCAAGGTTAGCTCAGTTAAGAGGCCAAGGCGAGGGTTTACCCACACCCTCATGGGCCAATGCGAGCCAGAGCCGACCAGCGCATAGAGAGAGATTCTCCGTGGGCTGTCAGGGTTTTAACGGGACGGAGGCAGTCATGGCATCAACCTTTCAGAAATTCAGGCACATACTCAGGTAACAGAATGCCTCAACCACCAGTCAAGGGTTGATATAATACATACATCTTCAGTCCGAGTCGATAACCGAGATCAGATTCGTTAAGAGATGCCGTGAAGGTCACAGGTCATTTAGCGTTATCCAGGATACTCCTAATGGAAAAGACCAAGCTTACATCCCAACAGGCACTCAGGTCCATATATTCAGTACTTGAACATTATGGTCTGAATTCGACGATAATCCGGAAAAATATGTCATAACTTGAAGGCACTATTTGTGCAAAATTTTGTTCCGATGCACATATATGGTAATCATCAGATGACATTTAAAATTGTGATATCTGAGAAGTTGGCGTGGCTGTAGATCGATTTCTTAATCTTACGCCTTAAATTTGATTCATATTGGTCGAGTAGTTCCTGAGATTTTAAATTTCATCTTAAATTGGACAATGCCTATTGCCAAAGAGTGGGCGTGGTTATCGTTCGATTTCCTCCCTTTTTATAGATTATGAAGAGATGCTGCTCGGAATGAACTTATCTCGTCAACCTGATCTATTATTAATTTTAGGCGTTTTAAACAACCGTTGGTTGCACAAAATTATACTGTCAGTTGCAGTATATTGCGAGAGTATAAAAACCATTTATCTTCATATGACTCACCCTGTATGCGCGCATGTCTCATCCTATCATTCAAGTAAATTGAAATACATCGCATGTGAAACAATCCGTACTGCAGTAGATTACCTTTATAAGCGTTGCATATGTGTACCGTTACAATGCAAGATTCGTTTTGTTTGCAAGTACCGTTCTAACATATGCTTAAACATTTATGCATATCCCTTATCAATTCACGCACCTGCTTCCTACGTATCCACAAGTAGGTAAATGCATATGTGCAATAAAATACTACATCACATCCTTATACGCGTCTTCCTTTGCCCTTATTCATCGCTCCGTGATTTATGCGATTGCACGTGATTATGCGCGCATTCACCGCTGTTATAGCAATAATATGCATTTTATACATTATCAATGTGAATGCGCTCGTAGAATTTGTGCGTCGCCGTACGATTTCATAATACTTGTACTTAATCGGCATTCAGCTTGTGCGCTGGCAATCAGTTACCTTCAGGTGGGGCCTCTAGTCATACATTTGTGTGTGTGTGTGTGAATGTGGGTGAATATTTTCCGTAAGTGTGCGAAATATAATATTTTATGCTTTTTGCAATCATAATCAGCATTTGTAGGTAATTATTGAAAGTTGAGTGGTTTGGTGGTAATATGGAATCGCACGAATGTATAGCTTTAATCTTCGTGCAGACTTAATTTGTGGTATTAAATTGAAATTAGCGCTGATAAAAGATAAAAAATGCGAAAGTTAAATAATGCGATCAGTGAAACATTGAAATAGAGACTGAATATGACTTGTGTTTTTTGTAGTAAATTCCATTATGAGCTGTGGGTTGCAAATTTTTTGATTTAAAAAATTTTTGATTAATTTTTAGATTTTAAATTTTTAATTCGATTTTTAGGAGTTTGCGATATTGGGATTAAAAATTGCAAATTTGAAATTAAAAATTAGAAAATTTATTTTTTAATCCCCAAATAAGTACTAAATATTGATACAAAAAAAAAAAAAAAAA
>NW_017535518.1:1021553-1021928 GCF_001853355.1 Bactrocera latifrons
AAAAAAAAAAAAAAAAATACATAAATGAACGGCTCTAACTAGAGTCATCATACTGATTATGTTGGGCATTGTAGGATTTCCAAACGAAATATGCAAGCTCGTAAAAATGTAAATAATTTTTTTTTTTGAATTATAAAATTGATGTTTTTTTTTCATACCGGATTGAAATTTTTTTAATTGATTTTTTACAATTTTTTAAATTATTTCAAATTGAGAATATAAAAAAAAATAAAAAAATTAAAAAAAAAAATTTTTTTTGACTGAATTGTTTTATATCAATGCATCAGTTGTAGTCCTGAACACGAGTTAATATCATGGTCACGATATCTTCAATTCTACAAGATTTAATATTATAAATTAAAAATATTGTGATTT
>NW_017535518.1:1022418-1043210 GCF_001853355.1 Bactrocera latifrons
TTTTTTTTTTTTTTTTTTTTTGATTTCTTGAAAGACAGCAAACGTATGGTGACTTTCCATTGATATTTAATTATATGTAAAGTTTTTCCAAAAACAAAAAATAGATAACCATTTCCTTTGAAGTGCTTCGACCACGACAACTTCGGGTTACGAAGGCTGAAAATTTTGCTGCAAGAAATGTATTCCGAAAACTGACATCCATTAACCTATAATTTCCAAAAAAAAAAATCAGAGAAAACAGCAGGTTTTCGGCCCAACAAGGTACAAATTCCCTTAAAGTTTTGGGTGCCGATTACACTAGGTTATGTTATAGATGGCTGATCTAAAGAGAACGACGCATTTGTACTGCTATATATAGTCTTTTGTGAAGCCATAAAAAAGAATAACTCCTGTGTTCGAACTATAAATTAGCAAATGTATAGGCGTTTAATTACCATTTCCGTCAGTTCTTTGGGTTGTCTGAAGTTATGCGCTCCCAAATTTTTCAGCCTTTACTCCCAATTAGGAAATGTTGAGTTGTTTCCACCTCTTCTTTTTCCATACAGCCCCCTCAAACAGCAGAGTGTAGCCTTACTGAGGGTAAAGAGATCACTAGATCTCTTGCGATCGATTTTTCCAAGCTCCCGCGCAGCGCAGCCATCTAGTAGTGGAACACAAGAGGATACTGAAGCACTGACCCACGTCCTTTCTACTCATAGCGTTTCTAGTGTACTCTTCCTTGTTAGTTTACGGGCTTTACAATTTCCTGCGATTCCGCTGTGGCCTGGACCCACATAGAAACTCGATGCTATTGGTAGCGAGGTTGGGCACTTCTTGACCAACCCTGAACGATTGCACCAAGTTATAGAATTTCATATCTCCGAAACTGTTTGCCGGACCAATTTAAAATTTTAGATTAATATTCTCAAATACATACATATAATAAATATGTGAATGGAGATTAGATATAAAAACCAATTATTGTGCTATCATAAATGTATACAACCTCCTAAAGAAGATTTATTTTCAAATTGCTTCGTTTGAATTTCAGTGATTCGTTTGAATTTAATTAAAAAAAAAAAGCGGCGTAGTGACGTTTAGCCACAGATGCTTATGAGTATGTATAGTAGACCTCATCTGTGGTCATCCCGAAATCTCTATGACTCACTTCTATTCTGATCAGCGAAGTTGACTTTCTACATCTACATACATATATATCTTCTGCCCTATTAGTTCTAAGCAATATATCAAAAGTTCACAAGTCATCACTCCAAAGCAAAACCACTTTCACATTTCATACATAAGTTTTATAGCTTAACGCTTAAATACGCTTAACATCTACATCAATACACATGCCTACATACCAAAAAGGCTCGAATAACGCAGGAAATTCCATTTCACTTAACAAAAAAAATTGTGCCGTTTCGCACTATCTGACGTCATTCGGCTTAATTTACATATATATATGTAATTGTGTATGTGTGCATACATAAATACATATATTCGAACATTTTTGAGGGGTAACTTTCGTCCCAAGAAATGCACAACGCTCGACCACAGTTTTATGCTGAAAGACAGAATGCAACAAAAATAACAAAGCATAATTTACAGCCTGCTTCCTGGCATGTGCACTTGTGTGCGTATGTATGTATGTGTGCGTGTGTGCCAAGTTGTTGGCTAAAGCTGCCTGCCAGCAGTTGCCGGCAAGTTGGGCGGCCGGTCGCCTCAAAAGACGCGACATAAGTCCCCACCTCTCCGCTCAGCAATCAATACTTTGGTTTATACACTTGTTCTTGTAAGTTATATAATGGTATATGCGTGTGTTTGTGTGTATGTGCATTGCGTGTTTGTTGAATTTGCCACTTCCTCCACTACGAAGCCGTGGACAAATTTCGTCATTTTGGTTTCTCGTTTTTCCGCTTAGCTTTGCAGCTCACTAGCCGGCACTTTTGTTGCTGCCTTATTTGTTGTTGTTTATGTGTGTGAGTCATACAAAGTTTACTGTATTTTTTCCCCCACTTTGAAAATCACTACAACTATTGGGACAACAAAAATGTTGACTGCTGCCGACAACAACAACAACAACTAAAGCGGCGCTTCTGAAAGCCGGTGATGACGAAATCAAAGAAAAATGTCCGCACACAATTCACCCCTAAAGAGGGTGCTGCAGCAGCGTGCGGAGGGTGCAACGGAAGGTTAAAAAAATACTGTGGACCGCAGGACGAAGGATATGAGTGTACAATGTGTGCGTGCGTGTGTTGGTAGTGAGCTAAATTATATATGTTATATGTTTGAAAATGAAATGAAAAAGAAATGCAGCTACAATGCCAAAGTGAAATTGGAAAATTATTGAAGCGTGTGTGTTGCTTATTGCTTTGGCTGTTGTTGCTGTTGTTGTTTTTGCTATTATGAAAACAACTCTAAATAAATGTAAAAACTAGCAAACAAACAAATCGACAAAGGCAAAAAAATATTGCTTGCAATTGCAATCGGTCGTACTACAAGGCAATCCGACCAACAGGCAGTCAGCCGTCATCTGACGATTGAGCTGGAAATTATAGCACACATTAAATGTGTGAACTTTTCATTGTTTTAGTTGTAGAGTCAAAGTAAAAAATATTAAAAAATGTTATACTCAGCTGCACTGAAACTATTATACCCTTCACCAAAAAGTTTATATACAAGCACATTATTTTCACTGCATAGGTTGTAAGGAAGCTATATGTTATAGTGTATCGATCTGAACATTATTTTAGGTGATTATAACGCTGTCTTGGAAAGTAATTTATACCAAATTTCGTGGAGGTATCTCGTAAAATAAAAACAATTTTACACACAAGAGCTTAATTTTTATTGTTCAGTTTGTATGACAGCTATATGCTGTAGTGGTCCGATGTAAACGATTTGTTAGGAGATTGTACCGTTGCTTTGGACAATAATCCACACCAATTTTGGTGAAGATACTTCATCAAATAAAAAATTTCGTCATACACGAACTCAATTTTGAGCGTGCAGTTTGTATGATAGCTATATGCTGTAGTTGCCCGATCTGCAAAAATTATTCGGAGATTGTAGCTTTGTTTTGGGAAATACTGCCTACCGAATTTCGTGAAGATATCTTATCAAATAAAAAAATTTTAACTACACGAAATTGATGTGAATCGGTCAGCTTCTATGAAGCTATCTGCTATAACGGTCCGATCTGCGCGATTCAGTCGAATATCGTATTTTCGACTTGAAGTTTATCAATGCCAAATTTCGTTTGAATATATTTTCAAATAAAAATGTTTTCCATACACGGAATTGATTTCAATCGTTCAGTTTTTATGACAGCTATATCCCATAGTGGCCTGATATCGGCGATTTGGACAAATGAGCAGCTCCTTGGGTTGAAAAGCACGTGTGCGAAATTTCTGATCAATACCTCAAAAACTGAAGGACTATCTCACATATACAGACTGATGGACACAGTTAAATCGACAAACTCAGTCACTTTGACAAGTATGTACTATTTTAGTTGACATTTTTTGCCATTTTTCTGCCAGAGATATTATTCCATCAATGGAAAACTTCTGCTTTCATAGGCTTCGCTTGAAGTCAACATACTCTATTAAGACAGTTCTGCATTACCCCAAACAGATGGTAGTCCGATGATGCAAGGTCAGGGCTATATGCTGGTAGTGTTGTCCTGATGGAAGACGAAGTCCTTTCTCGCTGATCAATTCTGCCCATTTTTTTCGATTGCTTGCTTCAATCTTATCAGTTGACAGTAAAATGTAGATTCAATCGTTCGACCAGGCTGAAGCAGCTCATAGTCGATTATTCTTTTTTTCTTCACTCAGAATAATCTTTCGAGGCGTCAATCCTGACTTTACTTTCATTATTGAGCTTCACTACGCTCGGGCCATGATCTTTTTCACACATTATTGTCGTATTTGATCCACTTTTAGTCTCTTGTTACCATTCGCTTCAGAAATGGTTCGATTTCATTTCGTTTCATCAAAGAATTGCAGATGTTAATTCGTTCCATTAAATTTTTGACAGACAATTCATATGGTACCCAACAACGATAGGTCGACCAGAGCGATAATTTCAAAATATAGACAATTTCTTCATTATTTTCACCAATTTTAGAACAGCTGTAACTTTTTTTCAACTTTAATCTTTTATCGGTTAAATAAAGCTTAAAATCTAAGTTTTCCAACACTATATGGTTTGACACAATTGATATATTCGACTGTAATTGCATCTGTTGACAAAATACGAAAATACTTTATCGACTACTCAATATATATTCTTTAGGGTCTCCGGCGTTGCCTTCTGCGTGTTAAAAACTTTTTGGCAAACCTAATATACTCTGTTTAGGGTATAAAAAAAGTCGATTGTACTTAAAGGGTTGCATGTTTATAGGAGCAATCTTGTCCGTAAATTTGTTGAAATATTTTTCCGTATTATTTTTTCATATATATATACATATATACATACATACGAGGTGTGTTCAGAAAGTATCGCGAATTTTGTGTGTTTTCAAAACTTATTTATTTATTCATGAATATCTATTTTGTCCCCTTCAAAGTAATCCCCATGGGATATTATACACTTGTGCCAACGGTTTTTCCAATATTCGAAGAATTTAAAATTTTTGTCACATCTTCTCGGCCTTCTGAGAACATTTTGTACCATCGATAAACGTTGCTTCGGTTCAAGGTAGCTTCTCCGTATGCCACAGTCAACATTCGGAATGTTTCCGCGGACTTAATTTCGGGTTTCACACAAAATTTGATACAGGTTCTTTGATCCATTTTTTTGAATAGGTAAAAAWCGAAGACGATCCAAAACACGTGCAAGCAAAACAGCTGTCAACAATTAAATGAACATTCAAAATGGCCGAGCTTGTCGGCATAAGTGAGAGACATGAGTACCAACATAATGCCACAAAAAATTCGAAATTTGAATATACGTAACCCGCGAAAATTCAAAATTCGCGATACTCTTTGAACACACCTCGTACATATGTTCATACATATATACTAAAGATTACCCAAATTTTTCTTAGTTTTTTTTTTACTTCCTTATTTTTTATGGAATGCAATTTTATGTTTAATGCAAGTTTATTTTATTACGATTATTATTCTATTATTACACCCTTTTATATGTTTTGTTTCCTCATATATTTTTTTCTTTTAAATTTCGTGTTGTTTTCACCTGCAACTTCATTTTGGTCATGCGAAAAGTTTTTAGTTTAACCAACACAAACTAAAATGGTTCCTTTAGTGTTGACTGTGTATTTTTCACGCTTAGTCATTTGATTGCACTTTAGTTGGGTGCAAATAAATTTTAAGAAGAAAATGTAGCGACAGCATATGAAAATTTAGGAGATTGTGCTTAAAAGTTTAACAACATATTTCTAATTGGATTTATATGTTTTACATTCGTTGGAATAATGACCAGTAATTCATACATTTCTTAAGAACTTTTGGCTGTAGTCAGAGTGTTGCGCATCTGCTTAAATGATTGGTGAGCAATTGACACTAAGATGCAGTTTTCGTGTTTCAATATTCGTATATGGAGTTATTTGAGGCTTGGTCGAGACGCTCATACAGTTAAGTGTTATTAGATAATTTCGTTCTTAGATCCTTTGGAAATAATCACAAGTTTATACATACATACTTACCGGGAGGCATTTGGCATTTGGAAAGAGCTGTCCTATTTTGAACCAAGCATCTTACAAGTTCAGATATAATTTAGCGGTTATTAGTGTAGCCGTAATCTAAAATAAATACTTGGTGGTTGCTGTTGGTGTTTCAAGCTTAAAATTCAATAGAATCGCTTTCGTGCAATCGTCGAACTCCTGGAGCTTCTTTGTAAGCTCCTCATTGGTTGGCGGTAGCAGCAGCAGCCTTCTGCGCAGGTAGACAGCACGATCCGCATACCTAGCATCCGCTAAGTTCTTCACCTTAAAAATATACTTTTCCTACTATCTGCGAAACCTTTGACACCTTCTTCTTCTCCCTGCTTTCTAGCCATAGTTTGGTCACAAGGTTTGGTTCCGGCCGCTGCTGTCGTTGTTGCCTTTTTTTCGCTTGAGTCTTAGTTCATGCTGCTTTCGAGTTGATTGCAAACGTTGCACTCTTTTCGAAACAACTAGTTTCCTGCATCATTTTTTTCAGTCAAACCGGGCTTTTTTAATTCTTTATTATTGTTTTTTGTTATTTTGGTTCATATTTCGAACCCACAAGTATAGTGGAAAGTAAGGCCACTTGCATTACTGCCCCTGTTAAGCAAGTAAGACTACCTTATAATGGATAGTGTCAGGAAACTATTAAAGGGCCCCCAGCTTGCCTGTTGCAATACTGCGGTATAGGCTCCTCAGGGGGGCGGTTTCTTCTTTTTCTTTACTGGCGTAGACACCGCTTACGCATTTATAGCCGAGTTAACAACAGCGCGCGTGTGACAAGATGTGACAAAATTTTTTTCTTTTCGCGACGTGGCGCCAATTGGAAATTCCAAGCGAAGCCAGTTCCATCTCCACCTGGTCTTTCCAACGGGGTGGAGGCCTTTCTCTGCTTCCTTCGGCGGATATTTCGTCGAATACTTTCAGAGCTGAAGTGTTTTCGTCCATACGTATGACATGATCTAGCCACCGCAGCCGCTGCCTTCGTTGAACTTTGTCAATGATGTCGTATATCTCATGCAACTCAACGCTCCATTGCGATACTCGCCGTGGGCAATGCCCAAAGGACTTTTCTCTTTCTTTCTTTCGCAGAGCCTTTCTTTCGAAAACTCGTAACGTCGACTCATCAGATGTTGTCGTCATCCATGCCTCTGCATCATATAGCAGGACGGGAATAATGAGTTACTTATAGAGTTTGGCTTTTGGTCGCCTAGAGAGGATTTTACTTCTCAATTGCCTACTCAGTCCGAAGTAGCACCTGTTGGCAAGAGTTAGCCTGCGTAGGATTTCGAGGCTGACATTGTTGTTGCTGTTAATGCTGGTTCCAAGATGTATGAAATTATCTTAGACTTCAAAGTTATGATTGTCAACACTCTACAAAAATATAGACCTTAGCTACTGCAACAGAAAACGTTCCGTTTCAAAGTGTTAAGATTATCGTGTAAAGGAATACTCGGCCTTCAGCACAATTGGTTAACAATAATATAATTCTTGCTCATTCGTTAATATCCAACCGCATTTGTCAAACTCTTACAAATAATTCATCTCGACTAGTATTTCCCACAAGTTGCCGCTTTTTTGCTATTTTTGCGGCTGGTAGAATTCTGTAAGTGATAAATACGAAATCTTTACTCAACACTTGCATAAATAGGAATTTGATTATCTAATTCACACTTTCTCTTGAACACTCCCCAAGTGCAAATGCTAAACTTCTCATTTCAGCGCTTCACTTACTTCTAACATTCGTATATTTCTGTCGTTCCATTCGATTTCTTGACAGTCTTTCATTTTCTTTGCTTTTCTGGCTTTGTCTTCATTTTCTTAGCATTTCGCATATATTTAAGCAATTTTTCTACAAATCTCTACCCAAGTCGGCACGGTCTGGTGATCTCTGCAATTGCTGCTCCACTCAGCTTCTCGTACTTGCTTAGCCTTCTCGACCAGTGCTCGTGTTCACAACTTGTATTGTTTGTTGCCAGGCGTGTCAGCATGTCGGCGGCGTTTTTTCTTTGCACAGCGCCGCTATATACGTACATACATATGTACATGTGTATATGTGTTTAGTTGTATGTGTGCGCTTCTATATCCATTACGCCCATTCTTGCAATTTTCATTTCTGCATGACTCCTTAGCTTAACACGCTCGTCATTTGGCCTCTTCGTGCACTTGGCATGCTGCTCTTTGCTAGCTTATTTCCCTATTCAAGTGCGCATATGATGGTTTGTTTGTTTATTGTATGTAAATGTGTAAGCGATATTGCGCTTTCTTGGCTTTGCTCACTGCAATTTATTGAATTTTATTTTCGACATTTCGCCATCTACAATAACATTAATTGCTCGAGTGAGTGTAGAGAGCAGCGCATATACACAAATATCTATATGTAGTTGTAACTTGTGTGCGTGTATGTGTGTGTGTGGAACCTACACTCACCAGCAGGGTCAGTTTGTGACCTAACAACGGTTGTTTACCGCCCTGTGGCTCTTGCACGCCATCAACTGCCTTCATATGTTACCCTCCTGAATCCCTTAAAAGAGTATATAGTATAGGCGAACTAATCACTCAGTTTTAGAGTTACCGAACTGAAATTTTGCACACATGCTCGTTTCCTCAAAAAACTGCATATCTGTCGGAATTGGCGATATCGGACCGCTATAGCATATAGCTGCCATACAAACTGATCGATCGAAATCAAGTTCTTCTAAGAAAAAATTTTTTATTTGACGAGATATCTTTGCGAAATTCGGTACATATTCCTTTCCGAGGCCAAGCTATAATCTGCGAAGAAATTATTCAATTCAAATCACTGTAGTATATAGCTGTCATATAAACATAACAATCAAAATTAAGTTCTTCTGGGGAAAATTTTTTATTTGTCAATATATCTTCTCGAAACTTGGCATGAACTATTCTCCAAAACAACCATAAAATCTCCGAAAGAATTATTCAGATCGTAGCACTATAACATATAGCTGCCATACAAACTGATCCATCAAAATCAAGTTCTTCTATGGAATTATTTGGGAAGGGCATTCCAGCTTCGGTTCAACCGAAGTTAAAAAATGTTCTAGCCTTTGTCATATTTATTTTTGTTGCTTTCCGTATTATTTGTACTTTTTGTCGGCTTTAACGCTCAACAGCGCAGCACTTTGCACCAAACGCACGCACACAGCAACATTTAAAGTTTGCCGGTGTTGTTTTTGCTGTTGATGCTTGTTTGCCGGGTTTCCAAGCAGCGACGCGTCGCCTTCAGTCTTCAGTTTTTAGTCTTTCGATTGCCGACTCCAGCATTGCCACCAGCAATTTAGTACTTAGTTGTTGTTGCGTTCGTAGTTCTTGCTTCGCAATGACATTGTTTGTGTCCAAATTGAATTTTCTCTTATTCTGTTTTGGCATTTCATTTCTTCTAGTTATTACTTACAAGAACTTGTGTTTGTCTTTTGTTATTGTTGCTTTAGTTGCTCTTTTTCTCACTGCCTCAATAGTGGTTCATTTTGTTGGCTGCTTCCGTCCTCAAGCTCACTCTTCCTCCATCAAAGCTCGCTATGGCTGCGCGTCATCGTGTGCCCATCGCTTAGTTGGTGCCACACGCTATCACTGGCTCTCTTGACGTCTTTACAGGCTACCTATCTCAATACACTCATAATACAATTCTTTTTTTTCGCGATTTTTCTCAAAAAAGTAAAGGTCTTTTCCTCCTGCCTCCGAGTATTATACCAAAACCATATATACTTCCAGTTCTACTCGCTAAATTCGCTTGTAGGCTGTTCAAGCGAACTCCACTGTCAGCTGACTGCCTCTTGCCTTCATGGGCGCTGTTGCAGAGTCCAACGACTTGGCAGTTGCTAGCTCGGCCGACTGGTTTGGTTTTTAATGTCTTTTCGAATATCTTTTGTATTTCTTGTGCTTGTAGGCGTTTATTTCTGCTTGATGGCTTCACATTGGCATTGGACATTTGTATTCTGAAGTGTCTAGTTTCTTACGCGTGCGTCTTTGAAATGTGGTATTTCTTCTTTTCTCCGCCGTTTATTTGAAGTTAAGATTAAACGTTTCCTGCTGGAAAAGCTTACGTCGCAGGGGAATGTGAGTTGTCTGGCCATGCTGTTGGCGATTTCACTGTCGTTTTAGCTCCAGAAGTACTGAAGTTTTTTTTATAAATATGTTGGCAACGAGCAAGCGGAAGAGTACATACATGTATGTATGCAAGACTGAAATACCGGTAGGCGTTTTTACTGCTAAAAATTAATATGCAGGAAGTTTTAAAATTTGATAGCAGATGCTTTCAATAAATTTAGCGGCGAAAGCAGCGTTTATAGTTTGTATGTACAATGTATGTTAGAATCTGATTTGTGTAGTATAAAAACCCGCTGGTTTCCGTTGGCTCTTCGATTCGCCTACTTACCTCTAAGGCATGAAAATAGGTTCTACTATGAAGTTTGTCTTTTAAGTATTTCTTAAAAGTTTCACGTATATTCACTTTTGAATTAAGAAAAACTGCCGAACTTAACCAAGGGGCAAGAATTTGGTCGATGATCGATCTGATTTCCAACTTTTTGATCCGGTGACAACCAAGTAGCTTGATGAATTTTATTAAGCTGGAATCTAGTACTACTATATTTCGGGCCCCGCAGTCGGTCAGCCTCAACCCATTTGGCGAGGTTTCGCCATGGATGCTGAATTTTCCGGCTTTTGTGCCACAGATGCTTTCTTTGCCCACCTTGGCGTTAAAACGCCAATCACAATTTTTATATCGTGGCGGAGTTAGTCATGATAAGCGCTCTTCAACTGCTCATGAAAGGCATCTTTGACCTTATCGTCCTTCTCTTCCATCCATTAAAAAATTTTGCACCATGCGGATTGTGTCCAAATGCTCCTCCACCGTAGTAAATGCCAGGGCTCAACGATTGAGCTTTTCTTCGACCATGAATGCCACACCGAATTTGAGCTCCTTTATATGGCCGCTGTAATAGTTGTCACAAGGACCTATTCGACTCCGTCCGTGTCATAGCTTCATAGCTGTCTTTGTGAGATCTATTGCTACCTTTCGCGCGAAGTTCAACCCTGTGACCTAATCCACTTAGATGTTGACCATTTGTTGCGCTGGAATATCATATCAGCTTTGAGCTTTCTTCTGTGGCAAATGACTTTCTATTATAAACTTTTTAGTATCAAACAAATAGTTAGAGGTGTGACACCGACTTCCGTTGAATAACTGTAACTAACGCCTGGATATTCTCAGTTAAAATGGGAAATAAACTGAAGTATATTCACAGCACCGCCACCTTTGCAAATTCATTTCATTTTCCAAACCATTAATTTGGCGTTCACCGATTTTTTGCTCAAAGAAAACAATTTTTACTTCCTTGAGGCAGGTCCGGCCAAAAGTCAATGGCCTGGCACATAATTCAATCGCCGCGGCTTAAAATCAATTAATTTCAGTGGAAATATGCAAATAATGCAATAAAATTTTTTGTGCTTGCGGGAGCAAATGCTGACTGCATAAGTGTGCGCTTACTTTAACATACATCCAGCGCAGATGCGTAAGTGTATGTGTGGAATATTGGGCACATATGTGGAACAGCTGCGTTTGACGCCTTAGGCGAACAACCATTTGCTCCTTTTGATTTACAATGGCCCCACGGCTGGCGCGCACATATACACAACAGATATACATACATATGTATATATGTATATCGAGCATATGCACTATAAATTCCGCTGTGTAATAATTTCTGAGAAATCGCGCAGCAGGCATGCATTTTCACACCAAAGAGTGCCATGCCGCCTGTAGCCACGCTTGTGTTTTGTCGAGTTGGTTAAAGAGATAAGGAGCTGCAAAGGCTCGGTTCCACATATATTATGTAGCATGCCACATATAGTATATATATGCATATAGTAAAGTGATTTTGTAGGGCAATATGAAGTGAAGCGTAAAGTGAGACACGATGTAGAGGCTGCGCTGTGAACTGCAGCAAAACACATGATAAACTTACAATTTTGCCACATTCAGCGTTGCAGCCACACAATGCCGAGAATGCGGCAATATAACAGTACACTGCAGCAGCATGACTGACACTTTTGGTATTGTTCTCGTTGTTGTTGTGCAATTGTAGTGGCAATGACAGCAGCGCAATTGCATAGCCAACAGTGTGTGCTAAAAGTGTTAGTGCACATAAGAAATGCTCCTCTTTTATTCTTCTATATACATATGTATGTATGTATATCGTTCGCCTAAAATGTAAAATAACGTAACATAACTTTTCATATGTTTACAGATGAAAGAAACACGTTATAAAAAAAATCATTCATATTTAAAAAAAATTGAGTTTTTGGTTATAAAATGGTGATATTTTGGTTATTAGGTGCCTATATTTGGGTTATAAAATGGTTATATATTGGTTGTTATATCTGATGCGATTTTCGAATTTTTTTTTGATCATCCGTTGTTTTCCATTTTATTTGACGATTCGTATATGTAATTTATGCATATAAAATTAAACAAAAATCCATAAAGTTTCCGATTCGCAAAACATACTTACATACGTATATAATGCAGAAAAATAGTTGAAGGTTCATTACACTACAATACCGTTATGTGGCGGCGCACGCGAAGCAACACAAGCCAAGGCAGGCATCCGAGCGCAAGGACACACAACGGGTTATCAACTTTACAGCAGTTTGCTCGTGGTCGTGCGATAAGCTATACACACACACACTCATACACACGCGTACGTCTGATAACATGCACAGTTCTAAAGCAAGTGGCTGTTGTATGCAGTTTTGTCAGAGACAATGACATTTGATGACAATCGCGCTGCATATTCGATGGAAAATTATGTTTACGAGCCACACTCTTACCCACTTCTATGAAATTTATTTACAATAAGTTTAACAAAAACAATAACAGTACTTAGCAAACAAACTATAATGAAGAACAACAACTATTAAGCAAGCAATTGCGAGCGAATGCAGAGCACAGTGCGCAGCAGAAAAGTGTTTAAGCGCAATGACATGCCATTTGCATACTTTCAATACTCTGGAATCTGTTAGTAATCATTAAAGCAAAGTGCTATTTATTCACACAAAACTAGGAAATATAAAAAAAAAAATGGACAAAAGTTAAAGCTATAAAAATCTTCATCTTCATTTTGAGCGATCTGCATACTTTATTTTCGGAGATTGTGGGTTGCTTTGGAAAATAAGCCATGTCAAATTTCGTGCAGATATTTTGTCAAATGAAAAACATTTTCATATAACTACTTCATTTAGATCGGTCAGCTTTTGTATGTACTATAATATATTATATTCAATATGGATAGTTCCGACAAATGATTAGCTTCTTGGAGAGAAAAGAACGAGTGTAAAACTTCAAGTTGATAACTCCAACATTTAGGGGCTACTTCACTGTTAAGTGTACTGAAATTCATGACGCTTGAAGTCCAGCAAATCTTTTAAAAGTCTTTGGATATTGTAAAATAATTTAACATCGGTTAGCAGGAAGCTCTTAGAAATTCTATCCTTGTTTTTCGGTTTTACAAATATTAGCAAAGCGAAATTTACGTTGAAAACAAATAGAACAGAGCGTTTATAGACTTCATAAAAATTTTGAATTCAATGCAAATTTAATAGTCGTATTAAGTATCGAATATCGATAATTTCAGATTAAAATGTCAATAAATTCTAAATAGAAGATGTCAGAGTAAAATATCGATAATTTCAGATTAAAGTAATTTCAGATAAAATTATCGGTATTTTCAGATTAAAATTATCGATAATTTCAGATGAAATTTATCGATGTATTCGGGGAAAATTATAATTTTCCGATCTACAGTTTAATGTTTAATTTTACTATCGATTATTGATATATACCGGATAAAAATAATCGAAATATTTTCTTTAGAAGTAACAATTCTTCTATATAACTGTTTTTGTTCTAAGATTAAGTACCGCCACTTTTTTATTTATTATCGAATATCGATATTTCCGGATAAGAATAATCGAAACGTTTTCTGAAGAATTAGCAATTTTGAAAAAATTTGAAATGTTTCGATATACATATTATTATTTTTAAGTTTATTATCGAGTATCGCTATTTCATATAAAACGAATCGAAACGTTTTCGGAAGAAATATCAATTCTTTCTTTAAAAATTGCAATTTTTCGATATAAATATTTAGGCTTAAGTTTCTATCCAATATCGATATTTCTAGATAAAAATAATCGAAATATTTTCTGGAGAAATTGGGATTCTTTGATATATATACATTATGTACCGCCACTTCTTTAAAACATTGTAATTGTAAGCGTTTTTGTTGGGAACAAAGGGGGTCGTACGTATTGAAGACGAACCACTACCAGGACTCCCTTCAGCATAAACCGATGGTCAAGACGTCATTAAAATAAATATCGGAAGGATCAGTGAAAACCATTTTGAAAGATCATATTTGGGCTTAAGAAAATTGAAAACTCGATTCCAAAATCACAAAATTTTTTTCGAAAAACATCGTCGCGTTAACGTCTGTGAAACAATGCATTCCGACTAACGAGATATCATGAAACGTATTATTACTGGCGATGAGTCTTGAACAACCAGGAAACAAACAATCAGTTGGCCGAATATCGTGGCAAAAGTGATTGGAAGCCGAAAAAACCAAGTCAAAGCAGGTCAAAAATTAAGGTTATGTTGATAATTTTCTTCGGTTATCAAGGCGAATTCCCTGAATTTCCTTTAACCGACACAAGTGCATTAGAGTCAAGTGGAATTAGTTTGAGGAGTTCGACTTAAATTTTGAAAAATTCCGAACAACGATGTGTTTCCAGACTAGATCAAAGTTCTTCTATTCCCAAAGTACAGTCATATTAGACATTCAATTCCATCTCAATGCGAAATGGTCACTTCAGGCAAACTATTTGTTCTGATCAAGCAAAATTCATCGCTTAACTACATTATATCGTGAATGCCGTACCTTTATGCACCGGCTCACTAAAAAATACACCCTTCTATAACACAACCACTGCATACGGCACTCGGCAGTTCTCTAAGGACAAATGTGACACAAGGGTCCTACTAGCGCTTGCCTTCTCTCAAATTAACTCGCTTAGCACTAAACTCTCTTTTATTTTGTCTCTAATTGTCAAGAACTATGCGCTCTATATTATTTTAATACGAATAAGCCATTTGGTTTGCGCTATGCAGAAAATAACTAGCTGCCAGTTGGGAGTAATGCAATTTGCTTTTATTATTGTCATGCAACGTGCAGATTGGTCGTGAAGGATAAGCAATTTGTTGACTATTTAAGCGCATATAATGAAGGGTTTACTATGGGTGGCTAAGATAGCAACGTTTTAGTTGAAGGCTAATATTATTTTACAATAAATTTGGTTTTTAATTTTGTAAATATTTTCAAGAAGCCGATTTTGTTTGTTCCAAAAAGCATTTAGATTTCATGCATACTGAATGGTCGAAATCAAGACTTTGTATGAAAAAATTTTTTATTTCATGACATTTTTTCACGAAATTTAATATGGCCCATTGACTCAGGCAATCCTGTAATCTCAGAACAAAATTTTTGAGATCGAGTCACTATTGCATATAGCTGACATGCAAACTGAACGATAAAAATCAAGTTTTTGTATAGAAAAATTTTGCATTTGACAAGATATTCTTATGAAATTCGTTATTGTCTCTGGTAGATCTATAAATTGTTCCGATTGGACTACTGTAGCTTATAGCTACCATACAAACTGAACGATCGAAATCAAGTTCTTGTATGGAAAATTTTCATTTGACAAGATAACTCGATAAAATTTGGTACAGATTATTGTAGAAAGCAACGCGGTTAAGCTCTGAATAAATTGTACAGATCGGACTGCAATAGCTGTAGCTATCATCAAACTGACCAATCAAAATCAAGTCTCTGTATGGACAACTTTTTTTATTTGAGAAGATATGTTTTCAAAACTTTGCACGGATTATTGCCAAATGACAATCTTACCGTATCTGAATAATTTTTTAAGATCGGTCCATCATAACATATACATAGCTATCATACAGTCTGATCGAGCAAGCTGAAGTTCTTGTAAAGAAAACTTTTTTACTTGACAATATATCTTTACTAGATTTGGCATAGATTATTGTCTAAGACAATGCTACAATCTCCAAATATTGTGTTCAGATCGGACCACTATAGCATATAGCTGCCATATAAACTGAACGATGAAAAGCAAGTTCTTGTATGGCAAACTTTTTTATTTGACAAGATGCCTTGATAAATTTTGGCATAGATTATTTCTCAAGGCAATGCTATAATCTTTTCAGAAATTGTTCAGATGGGACCACTATAGCATATATGTAGCTGCCATGCAAACTTAAGATTCAAAATCAAGTGAAGGTTGTTTTAAAACATTTTATGCTAAAATAAATGCATGTGTGGTTGTTGCTATAATATGCCTGAGGTGCAGCTGAAGTTAACATTTTTATTGATTTTTAATAATTTTATCTAATAGGATATCTAATCTATCTTAAGGTACATTGGGTTCAAAAAATCTAAAAATGTTTTCGCTTAATTTGAAAGTACAATGTCTTTACAATATACTGCGTATTAGATAGAAATTCGAAATATTTCCAAATTTTTAGGTTGTTGAACTCTAAACGCGTTTTTCTCAAAACATTGTTTTTCTGAGCGTCCCGGGTCCTAATTTTTTTCTACTGAACCGATTGCTTCCAAATTTTAACAGGCTGTTCTACACGCTTATAGTTACCGTCAGTACTAACAAAAATTTTTTTCACCTCTAACTTTTTATTTAACAACCCTTTCTTTGCTAAAATAAAAGGACCTTTTTTCTCAAAGTCCGCCATTTTGTTATTTACCCTTGAAATTTAACTTCAGTAGTTCCGACCAGAATGACATGTCTGTAGCTTAAGAATAATTAAGAATATTTGTTTTCAGATAACATCAAGAGCCAAAATCACTCGGCCCACCCACGTGCATTTTTTGAGGATCCAACTTGGAGTGACAAAAATAATAGTAATATAGTATTAAATTTTTTCAAATAAATTTTTTTTATATATTCAATATGTAAATAAAACACTCTAAATATTCAAGATAATTAATTTTTATTTTCCTGTTAAAAACCATCCTCCAAAGAAGTCATGAAAATATGCATAAGTTACCAGACTAGCTCAATATTTCTTTTTTAATATTTTATATTTTTCTATTCTTCTTACTGTTATTTTATCCTATTTTTCATAAATATCATTTTATATATTTTGCTATTAATTTCTGACAAATATTTACCTTTCATTGCATTAAATTTATTGATTTTCTGTTCTTTCTCGTTTTCAGGTAAGTGACAACAAGAAATGTTGCGAAAGTGCCATGTGTGCATACCAACTAATAAAACATATGTATATAAGTAATATAAAGCGGTGAGTGTGCAAGAAATTAATGAAGCGTTAAAGAGCGTCAATATATTTTTCATGCATCTAAGTGTTTCAAACGCCAATGATACTACATTACATTGTAGCTGCATGCACTTCATTTTATTGCCATACCCCACATTCGATAACCCGTTACCCGTAGCATTTTAAAATTTGCTTTTGCAACCGCAAGTAACTCGTCGGCTATGTGTTGGACAAACCACACTCATACTCAACTGATTTTTCTACTTAATATGCTTGCTTGCGTGCCTTAACAGCAAGGATACTAAATCCTTACTTTACCCATGCCTTATAAGCTGGCCTATGCGCTCGTTTTTCTCATATTTGTTATTTGCCTAACTGAGTCGCTTCAAGTTGAATCGATTGCTACTCGCTCCACCTAGCTGCCCTTTATGCTATTTACAGGCGTATATATAAATTTGTGTGGTTGTCGGCTTGTGCGTGTGCGCCATGTTGTATGAGTAACATGCTGGTTCGTTTTGCAGCGTAGTCGGCGCCGCTAGGCTGGCACACTGACGCCAACCGCAAACCCTTCAAATAAGCTCGTCACACACATATTTGTACCAATACAACTACATTTACAGAAACACACACAGTGAGTTCTTCATTCATCGGCATAATTTTGTGTATTTTTCGATCTCTTTTTTTTTTATTTATTTTTGGTTTTTGCTTTCGGCTCATATGGAAATCAAAATCGGACTCCTTCGTACCTTTGTTGATGTTTAAATAGCTGCTTTACGCTCGTTTTGCCTGCCCCGCATTTCGCTGCCCGACTGTCAGCTTGTCAGTTAGTTGGTTTTGTCGGTCTGCTGCGTCAGTAGTGAGTCGGTAATCGTTGTGTTGTCGCTCACAATCGTATATCCTTAGTGTCTGCATTGGTACTATCCTGTCTAAATGCTTTTAAGCTGCTTTGTTTTCTCAACCGCTGTGAATCGTTGCCTTTTGACTCAACAAAAAACGACTACCCGCCTCATTTACCTATGGATTTTTTTTTCCGTTTTCACTTCCTCTGTTTCATTTTTATGCCCTGAACGGGATATATGAAGTGTGCGACGAAGTTTGCAACAGCTAAAAGGAAACGTTGTAGATTCCATAAAGTATTTATATGAGTGATCAGCGCGATAGGCTGAGTCGGTTTTGAAATGTCCGCGATTATTTATCGGTACCACCGATATCAGACCATAATAGCATATAGCTACCATATAAACATATAAACTGAACGATCAAATCCAAGTCCTGGTATGGTAAACTTTTTTATTTGACAAGATATCTTCACGATAATTGGCACAAATTTTTATCCTAGGTAACGGTACAATATCCGAAACAATTATGCAGATCGGACCATTAAAACTCATAATTACCATACAAATTGATGGTTGGAAATCAAGTCTCTGTATGGTGAACTTTTTTAGTTAACCAGATATCTTCAGGAGATTTGGCATAGATTAGTGTTCGATGCATCACTACAATCCCTGAAGGAATTGTTCAGATCCGACAAGCATATACCTGCCATGTAAGCTGACCGATCAAACTAAACTTCTTGTATGGACATATTTTTTTTTGTTATTTATGAAGGGTGTTATAGTTTTGATGCAACCATTTCTTTTTTGTTTTTTTCTTTGATTGTTCGTTTGCTTCCACGAATGTGTATGTGTGGCCAATTCACCAGTCTACATATGTATGATTCATCCAAATCAGTCAGTCACAACCAGTCACCGGCTTTGCCCTGGCGTGTGCCTTTGCCACTGTCTACCGCTCGTAACGGCACTATATCACAGCTTTTAGTTTGTTGCTGGTGCCCCGATACACATACATACACATACTTGTATGCGTGCGTTTGTGTGTGCATGTGTTTGTTGTGTGCGGTTATATTGTTGGCGCCACTCTCGTAATTTTTTTCTGCTCCTTTCTTCGCAGGTATTAATAGCCGGTGTTTGTTGTTGGCGTTTTCAGTGTCGTAAATTATCTACAAAAACGTTTTATACTGTTTGTGCTCTTTTTTCTCCACTGTTTACGTACATTACCAGCTCTACTGGGTAGCTAATTGAGAATCGATACGATGAGCAATCAATGAAAGCTTAAAGCTGTAGGAGGCGTGTTGATTCCTGAGCGAATTCCATTTAGGAATAAAAAACGATTTTTGTGTTGTTTTTGCTATTTAGTACTCTACATTTGCTTTTTTGTTGTAGGTTAAAGAATTTGGAGTTCTGATAAGATGGGTTTTAATAAGCCGATGAACCGATTATATAGTCGCTAAGTTCTTCTAATACTATAAGAGAGATCGGAATTCATGCACTGAGATTGAACATGTTATCGGTAGCGAGTTGTATAAGCTCCTTGGGATGAGTTTGAATCATGTCAGCACTCCCTTCTCGAATGTTCCATCTTTGCCAGATGAAGGCCAAAACTTCTCATATCTCATCATTTTTGAATTTTTTTATGGAAAAGCGGAAATGCGAATAAGTTAACTAGTTAGATATGTATGTGATGGATTTAAGGCGCTTAATAGACGGTGTCCAACTGATGGACTTTTTTTCCGGCTTCACAAAGAACTTTAGATTGCAGTCTAAATGTTATCCCCTACCGTATTGAGCTAAGTTTACACAGCTCATATCTACAAAAAAAAAAAAAAAAAATAGTTGCGCGTTTACTGAACTTTAGTAAAAACTCTGTTCCAACGAGCGATAGAGAAGGATATTTTCCATAAGCTTTCGAGTATATTATGTGAAGTCTTACAAACTTATAATTGGCTGTACTGTAAACTCTTTTAAGATACTTTACTTCTATATGCCCTCATCATAAAATCCGTTCGAAGTTCGAATTATTGAAAGCTTTTTAATACATAGCGAAAATATAGTCCATCAACTTACAATTACAAACTTCTTGTGCTTTTAACTAAATTTTTTTTTTCCATTATTAATACTTGACTTTCTGAGCTTTCCATAAGCTATAAGTGATATTCCTTTAGCAAGACCTTCTGTACTCGATAGCTAATTTCTTCAAGTATATATACTTATTTAAGTTGCTTTTCAATTCATTCGCTTTCAGCGCTTTTATTTGCATTTTCAATAATTTTCCTTCTTTGTTTTATCATATCAATTTATTCATGTCCTTACCATGGGGCGACAATGCAGAACGATTAGTATGACTTTGACAGACATAAAACGGGTGCAAAGCGCTTAGATCGTTTGCAGTAAAAAGCTGTGCCTCTGTCAAATATCAACTTACCCATATACGAGTATTGTATTTGTAGCAACTCCTTACATCGGTCCTAACCGCAGCCTGCCTTTGACGAACGTAGCTATGACTAATCCAATTTTAGTTGTTGTTTGGCTGTAATGTTCACTATTTTGTGTTACGACTAAGCGATGATTAAAGAGCAGCAGTAAAATAGTCTGTTTTAGCTGAAATGGGAAAAGAGAGACTTTGTTAGTGGTAGTGAGAGACTGAGCGCTGTGGTTGCGTGTGAGTGTGTGCGTTAGTGGGTGGTATGAATTCGAAAGCAATCAATTTCGAAAAGCTTTCGAATGAAGGTTTGGGTAAAGAAATTGTGATATTGGAGTAGATTAAATAGTTGCCAGTGGTAAAAATGTTCAGTATTCTTTAGAATGTAGATTTTAAATTTTTATTATAATTAAACTTCCGAAAAAGGAAATAAAAATAAACTGAATCCTAAAAAATGTAAAAAGTAAAAAAAATAAT
>NW_017535518.1:1043661-1045610 GCF_001853355.1 Bactrocera latifrons
CTGCAAATTAGAAAATGAAAATTTCACCTTAAAAAAGGATTAAAGGAGATAAACAATAATTTAATTTAAAGTTAAAAAATAAGAAATTAAAAAAAAAATTAAAAAAAAAGTTAAAAAATATGAAAAAAAAAAATTAATTTCTTTTTAAATATTTCAACTCATGGGATTATTATTCTACTTAAATTTATGGTAGCTCTTATCTTATGAGCTACTCCAATTAATTTACGAAATATTTTTACCCTCTTAAAAATCTCCAAAAACTAGAATCTCCAAATAAGGTTTCATTATATACTTACATTGCATTTACTAAAATTCCCCTCAAACAAACTAAACCGAACCTGAAACCGGCTTTCTAGTGTGCAAAACAAAAATTCACTTGCATAACTAATGCAATATTTGCATGAAACCAAAAATCTCCTTTTAACTACGCGAGTACATACAAATTCATAAGAGTAGATCAAAAAGAAACAAGTCAAAACCACCACCAATTCTATTCGAAGACTGAATTGCGCATGCTTCCATGCTAAATGTTTCGAACTCGATGCGCCCAACATCTGAGTGAGCACAGCCAGTAAACCTCCCCCTAAAGGAATTTTCCAAAGCAAGAAAACACGCAAGTGTTTACACGTTTTTCGAGCGTTAGTTGTGGACGTGCTGAGTGAAATAGTGGATTTTGTGGAAGTGAAATATAGAAAAATTTATATTAAAAAATTTAAATCTGGTTTGAAATTACTTCGTTTTATTTAGAGAATTATTCGAAGTTAATATATTTGTAGTGAAACTGGTTTTAGTTTAATGCGCTAGGTGCTCCCTGACTCGTTTATGCCGTCTTTAACAATTAATACGAGTTTTCAATATTTACTGCGCCAGCGAAAACGCATGCTTCCTAGTTGCTTTTGTTGTTGTTATATTATACGGAATGCGAATTCTTACTCGGGTGTGGGTAGCCATACTGGATTGTTGTTTTTGGCGGTGCTGTTGTTGCTGGCGTTTGGCCTGAACTCGCTTGGGTGAGTGTCCTTGCAGCGGCGCCAATATAGCAATCACAAAAACAACAACTGCTATAAGCACAACAACAACAAAAGCTATAAAGATGGCAATAACAACAAAATCAGCGTTGATTTTCGAAAAAGCAGTCGCTGCGGCAGCGCTGGTGTGAGTCAAGGAGCAAGTGTAACTCGAAAATATCTTCGAATACGCGACTTTCGTCCCGAGTGCTTGCTCCGGCGTCTCTTTGTCAGTCATCCTGCTGCCTTCTGCCTAACGTTGCTGGTGTAGCCATCCACAGTGCGGCATATTTGCCATTCAGTTTGTCTTTGTCGTTCGTTGCGGTCGTTACGTTACGTTAA
Organism: Bactrocera latifrons; assembly: GCF_001853355.1. NCBI lineage: Eukaryota > Metazoa > Arthropoda > Insecta > Diptera > Tephritidae > Bactrocera > Bactrocera latifrons. Next base: position 1,045,011 of record NW_017535518.1, read on the forward strand.
AAACGTTGAAAGGAATCGCCTAATAAAATAAGCCAAACACAGTAGAGCTAAAAAGTATACCGACATATATATAAAAAGTATATAGAAATCGCAGTTAAACGCCGAACGGTGCTTTTGGTTTTAGAAATTGTAGAATTTTCTAAATAAAGCTTTTAAAAGTACCGTTAGCCCGTTAATTGTGCACTGGCTGAAATACCGACGAAGACAAAGTGCCGCGTAGCGCAAGGAAATACAAAAAGTAATTAATAAAAAATAAAAAAAATCGCGAAAGACTGTTTTTCAAATGCAAACTACGCCGTCGAACACTATTGAGACAGTCTTTTGTCATTTTTACGGAAAAAATTAAAAAAGTTATAAACAACCATACATCAAAATAGAACTTGATAGCTCAGCAACGGAGGGATAATATTTCCTTAGTCTGTTTGTAGTGCGCAAATATTCTTCCAAAAATTATCACAAAAAGTATCTGTGTATTTGTTTGCTTGCAGTGTACTTTCACTTGAGGAATTCTTGCAAAAGTGTAAATAATTAAAAAATTTAGAAAATTCTAGCAAAAATAACTTGGCAGTTTCACAAACATATCTCTAAAATAAAAAAAAA
>NW_017535518.1:1045640-1051597 GCF_001853355.1 Bactrocera latifrons
TATTAAAAAAATATTAAAAAATTTTGAAAAAAAAAATTCCAGAAATTCAAAAAAATATAAAAATAATTAAAAGATCGTCGCTAAAACACAGCGTGTGCATAAAACCATTCAACAAAATCTTTCACCCTCCACACACACACACTGACTTGTGTGTGCGCTCTAATCCAATTAACCCCAACCACTGCGTGTCTGTCCATTTGTGTGCGTGTCTTAGCACAACGGTGACAAATATCGCCACCCATCAACCAACAACCGATAGTCAACAGTAGTGTCACCGCTTTTGTATTGCTATTCATTTCACTTCTAATAAATCCAACGGCAGGCAGCTACTATCTACGTACACACAAACCCACACAGAGCCACAGCGACCAACTTTCTTTCCAAACAAACAACGTTGAATCTCGTCACCAGCGTTGTGTTGCTGCCAATCAATCCAAGAGTCACGTTTAAAATCAATAAATTTCTTTGTTTACTTAGTCGCTTAGTCGTCGTCGTCGCTAGTCAGCGTTAGTCAGTGCAGTCGTCATCATGTTGATTGGATTAGTACGCGATTCGGTGATGCAGTGCTTCTGCCATACATGCCGGGCTCCCATTTTGCCAGCTGGTAAGCTAAAATAAATGAAATTCTCCTATTGTTGTTTATTGTCTGTCACTGTTTGTTATGCAAAAACCATTCGCCGAACGTTAGTGTAACTATTGTAGGTGATTTCTGTTGGAAAATAATTATTTTATATTTTTTTTTCTTGAAAGAAAATATATGGAATATGAAGTTGATTTGAAAAAGTTAACCTCTAACGTTATATAAGTGGAAATTAGTAGACTGTCAGCTGTCATATGTCAGTTTTTTGTCACTACACACTCAACTTTCTATCTACGTCTATCAGAGCTAGTTTCCGAATCATTCTCAGGCATACATCATATACAAGTTCATTTAAAAGAAACGTACAAGAAAAAAATATATATATTTTTGTGCTAAATTAGTTTTTTGCGATATAGAATATTGCATCAAAAAATATTTGTTGTCTGGTTAACACAGACACAATACACCGTGGGCAAAAAATAATAAGACTTTGTTCATAATTTTAAAATTCTTAATTTATTCTCTGAATGGTTTCTCAGGAGCCATCGTTTGAATCTACTGAATAGCCAGAAGTCATATGGAGCTAAATCAGGCGAATACTGTGGTAGCGACAAGATATTGTTTGAAAATTTGGCGAAAAACTCACGAAGAATCAATGCAGTATGCGGCGGTGCAAAAGCCAAGAGTTGTCGGCCCATAATTTCAACAATCTGAACGTTTCCGCACCAGAAATTTTATTCCACACACAACATTTAAGGGAACTTATGCAATAATTTCACTCATCGTAAAAATCGTCGAATGCACTTTATGTACTCCAGAAAGACAAGCGTTTACTAATCACTAATAATTATTTTGAAATGGCTTTTGGCACAAGTGTGAGTGACAATCATACTAGCCTAGGAAAAAATTTCGACGGATGTCGTACTATATTTTGCCCATAGTAGTACAATAGTATTACTCAAAGTATTGCCCATCTGAAGCTATAACAATTTGTCATCTTTCTGGCAATTTTTGGATTTCATTCCAAAAGAACGGAACCAGCTTGGTGATTAAGAATGAATCAAGCCATGTTTTAGTACCCTTTACCGAACAATATTTCAGTGCGGCTGTTCTGCATCGATCGGTACAAATGGTAGTCAAAAGTGGCACAGTTTGGGCTATGAGGCAGGTAAGCCAACTTCCCTGCTGCTGTTACTCAAATAGTTTTTAACTGTTCCGACAACGCTCGGTCTCATCGTTGTAGCGATGAAAAATGGTTGCCTCGGGTCTTGTCGTAAAATCCGTGCGTTTCTCGGCAATCACTCAATTCGATTAGTTGTTGTCGGTGGCATTTGCCGTCAATGGTTTCATTCAGTTTTAGAAGGTCATAACATAGCACGCAATTCTCACGCCACAAAATAGCGAGTGCTTTGGATATTCGGCTTTGTCATTGACTTGGCTGGTTGCACAGAATTCACTTATGATTTTTCGTATTTACGGTACCCGCAATAAAACCCGTTTTCATCACCAATCAAAATCCGATGTAAAAACGACTCCTTTTTGTAGCTTTAAAGCAGATTTTCTGTCACGCAAAATAGCTTTTTAACGCCTGTTAGCCTTAGCTCCAATTCAAATGACATCCAATTTCCCTGCTTTTGGATGTATGCAGCTGGTTGTTGCTTGGTCACTTCTTAAGATTCTGAGATCTCTTCTTGTGCTTGGTAACAATCCATCAAGTAATGCTTCTAGTTCTCATCTTCAAACTTGGTTTGCCGCCTAGGACCTTTTTCGTCTTTCAAGCCATCCATCCACAAATCAAAGCAATAATCTTTTGACTACGTTTACAAATTTCAATTCTATTATCGATATAATCGCTTTCCAATTGCAACTTTTAGTGCGCTTTTGCCATTTTATGTTCATAATAATCGTCTACCTGTACTCGCTATTCGTCGAATTGATGAAAATTCCGAGTATGCATTGGCTTTACATAATACTCAAGTGCCAAAGACAAAGAACCGCTCGAAGAAATGACAATATTACTGCCGTTCAAGCAAGTGTTGTGGAAGGCCGCAATATGTCGATTCCAAAATGTTCTCAAAAATTGGGACTGTCTTAAATCGCAACCTAGCTTATTTTCAGAAAGGGTTTGGGCTTGGTTCCGTGTAGAGTTGTTCTCACTGAAGAACTGATTTGATTTGACTGATTTTGCCTTAGAAGATCATCTTCTCCGCAGAGGCTCACTGTGATCTGAGAGGTGCGGTAAATACATAAACAAAACTGTAGATTCCGGTGTCAATAAAGTCCAAAAATTATGAATGAACAACCATTAAATTCACCAAAATTATCTACTAGGTGTAGTTTGCTGGAATCATCGGTCCGTTTTGCTTTCGAAATGAAGCTGGTGACACTGTTACTGTCAATGGATACGCGGTATAGATCGATGATAAAAACTTTTTATGGTCGCAATTGAAAGAAGTTGTTCTAGACAATATCTGATCCCAATAAGACGGAGCTAGATACCACACAAAACGTACAACAGCCAAATTATTGCGAGGAAGGCTTGGAGGTTATTTGGTCTTTAGCAATAAACCGGACTCTCTTCAAGCTTTAGAAGTAAATATTGAACATGCTATTAATAACTTACGCCTTGATTTAGTGGAAAAAGTACTCAAAACTTGGCTTCAACGAAATCGTTCCCTCAAAAGAAGTTATGGAGACCAGTTGAACGATGCTATATTCAGTTATTGATCGTTCGCTTGTTAGGTTAGTTTAATTTGGTAGACCAATAAGGCACGCATAGACTTGTTTGGTCCTTTGCGATGCCAGATTTAGTTCTCTTGCTAAGTCCAAGAGGAGTAGTTTAGGATGCCTAGGCGTGACGCGAATTTCAACAGACTCTGCGGCCTCACTGTCAGTACCTCATCCAGCAATATTAGCTATCACCTTTATTGGAAGCACAGTTTATACTGGGAAAACAGGGTGTATTAGCATATTTATTTTGAGCTTTAATTATTGGTGTGATGACTATTTTTTGTGAAACCGAAACCATTTTCTACTTTGTTCCTTATCACACGTTGACTTTTTAAGCCATGTGCTCTGACATAATGGATTATAAACTAATTAGATATCACTAAGGGCTTGAATTTTCATCGGAAATACCTTTTTTCATCTATACTTATTATTTGCAACGTCAATTTTGACTAAAAAAATGTTTCGACTTTTTTATTTATTTATTTTATTATTATATTTAGTTCTTTCTATTAATTATACTCATAATTTCACGAAGGTCTCGAATGAAAAGTAAATACATATACATTATAATAAAATTAAAATAAGCGTAATGAGAAAAGAACAAAAGCCGTGACTCAAAGCGCCGGCACCGCACACGATAATAGTACCTACGAGTAAACAACAAAAACAATAGTCATGAAAGCAGAAAATATTTTAAATAGAACACACACAAACACACGCGCCAAATGACTTGATATTCCAGATACGAATAGAGAATAGTAAATTCAGCAAGAGCATGTAAGATGAAGGGAATTGTGTGGTGTAGCTGGCGACGACCGGCTCAGCGCCAACAAATAGGCTATATAAAATTTATATTCGTTCGTGTAGCAATGCCGACTACTATGTGCAGACATGAGGCGCCAAGGCGATTTATACCGATGACTCATAGCCAGCGAAAGCGTTTAGCATTGATGGTGGGGGGCTAGCTAGATGACTTTTTGTTGCCGCTGTTGTCGGTCATGGGAGTTAGATTAGAGAACAATTGGAAAAATACAATTGAAGGCGGTGTGGAAGAGCACATTGAAAGACCACAACAATTTTGATGAATGGATTTTGAAGAAGTATGACCAGAAATGAATTACGAAATTTATAAGAATAATAAAGGAAGAAGATATATTAAATATCAAGAATTAAGATAAAAATCAGAAAGTGTCATTAGAGCTAACAAAAAACTGTGCGTTTTAAAACTTGTAATTAAAAATCAAATTTCTGGTATATCAGTACCAAATCGCAATCGATTGCTTCAAATAAAATAAATAAAAATGAAAAAATAAAAAAAAAAAAAATATATAACTCTCATTAGTGTCAGCCGCACGTGTGCTGACGTAATACCATTTGCAAAGCACGACCGTGAAAATTTTTCGCATATAGCACACTTTTAGGCTCATTCATTTAATCGCCTTATGTTTTGTGTTTCAAAGAAAATGGAATTGCTGCAATAAAAAACACGTATAGCTTGCAGTAAAGAAAAGGAAGCGAAAAACTCAGTGCGTGTTGCTGCCAAAAATGAAATATAATTTGTGAATATTATGGCGTTTTTTTTTTTGACAAAAGCACTTAGTCTTAGCCGAAAGAGAAAATTAGCAACGAAAATCACTTAATATAATATATGGCCGAAGGACAAGGTACAGTGGGTTGAAATAAGAAGAAAATATACATAAATGCAATAAGCTGGGATTAAATTTTTCTTGAAGTTTGAGTGTTAGAGTAAAACTTTCACTAAAAAATAAATGAAAAAAAAACATTAAAAAAGATAAATGATATTAAAGATACAAAAAGACTAGGGTAGATACTTTTTCAGAGTAACAAAAAAAAATTATAACAATAGTAAGCTGAAACCCATTGTAAACGAGAGATGAAAAAACAAAAATGAGCACATCTATTTGAGCTTGAATTATATATTGCTGACTATTTTTTGGTGAAATTGGAGTCATTTTCTACTTCGTTTTCTGTGGTCAAAAAGAGAAAGGCGTGTGTCGTTGAAGGTTAATAACACTTTATTTCGATCTCCTGCAAAACTGCGAGTCCTATATAAAGTTGTAAGGCAAAATTATATATAAGGAAAAGTTCCCTGGCTATGTCATCAACTTCTTTTTCAGATAACCTCAAGATTTATGCGAAAAACTCAAATTTCCTAGCCTTTGTTTTTTTTTTTTATTTTGTTTCGCACAAAATTAATTTCGGACGAAATTTGGAGTTAACCCACACATATTTTTATTAATTTGAAATTTCAGTTTGGATTTATCCGATTTAAGTTCCTGAATCCTGAGTAGCTAATTTTTAAATTTTAAATTAAAAAGCAGATCACCAAGAATAAAAACGCACTAGAGTTTGAAATTCAAAAACCTAGTCTGAAATTTTTTAAATTCAAAAACAGAAGTTTTAAGTTTCTAAATTCAAAAACATAGTTTTAAAAATTTTTCATTGTAAACTTGGGACCACGGTTTCGAAAAGTCAATTAAAAATATAATTGCAATTAAATTTTAATACATTTTTTTATAGTTTGTAATTCCAAAAAGTTTTAAACACAAGCATACCATATAAATACATAAGTATGTAGCTGGAAAACTTTTGGAAAGAAAAAAATAAATTTTTAATTAAAAAAATT
>NW_017535518.1:1051679-1054010 GCF_001853355.1 Bactrocera latifrons
TGTACTTAGATACTTACTAAATTTTTAATAAAAACAAATTTAATTCTTATAAAAAAAAATTTAATTTCATCATCACGATTAAGTTAGTTTTTAATTCAAAATTTTTGAATTGAAGAAATTCCAATCATTTTTGGAATTATCATTTTTGTATTCTTCCGATATTAGCATTAAAATTTCCATTTTTAATAAATTAATCAACTTTGTAACTCGATACTTGTGATTATGAGTTAAAATTTAATTTTAAATAAGTAAAAAATAATTTAAATATTATATAATTAAATTATATTTTTAATGCATTGCATTATATGTATGTATGTCAATAATAAATAAACATATTTTTTGTAAAAAAAAATTCACAAAAAAAATTTAAATGTTACATAAAAATTTTATATTTAATGCATCACTATGTTTATATTATAAAAAAAAAAACCAAAAAAAAATATATATATATGTACTTCACTTTGCACACATTATGTAACACTGTGCAACATATCATTAAAAATAATTCCGGCAAATGTTATTGTTACGTTTTGCACCCTTTCCAATCCATTGTGAATTATACCATAATTTCAAGAAAACTTTTTTGTTCTACACTCCGCTCATTCTAACCCACTATGCACACCTCATTATCTATAGCTTTGCCTTCCTTTGCCTTTAAATGCCCGAAATTAAATAAATCGCCATTTCGCTACTCGCTCCTCTGGTCGTTGTAGGCACTTCTTGTCTCCACATTAGTGCAACACAACAAACGGAAAGGAAAACTAGCAAAATAAAAATAATAACAATAAAGCAACGGAAATGATTTTTGCCCGCAGCGTTGATTTTCATAATGATTGCGCGTTACGCTTGGGGCCAACAAATAATGATAATTACTACTACTATGCACACACACGCTGACTCTCCGCATGTCGGATTTCCGCAACACTGACCCCCCACACAACTCTCACCGCTTACCACTTGAGCACACCTTAACGCCTCACCAACAACAAGAAAAACGCCACAACCGACCTGCCTCATTGTTATGCCGGCAATTCGACATGAATAAAATATTTGATCACATGGAAATTCGCAAACAAATATGAATTGAGCCTTCAATGAGGCAAACAAGCGAATTGCATTAATATTGATTGTTATGGTTTAGTTTGGTGTGGTGTGAAGTGAGGAAGTGATTGAATATGCTTGGCTGTGCATGTGTGCGCGTGTTGTTTGGGTATTTGCCGAAATAATGCAAATCATTGTTGTTGTTGTAATAGTTTTGTTGTTGGTTTAGTTTGTTGTTTTGTTTTTATTGTATTTCGTTGTGTTTTTTGTATTTTTATTGTTGTTTTACTATAAATTGTTATTGTTGTTTAACTTTTTATTGCTGTTGTATAAATTTATGTTGTTTTTGTTCTTAATTTCTGTTGTAATTCACTGACTATGAGCGCATAAATTATGCAGACAGCCGAGCAAAAAATCGCATTCATGCTTTTGGGAATTCCGAGCAGATTTATATGCAGTTTAAAACTAAAATGTGAATATGAAATAAATCTGTAATATTGGTATTGATTGTGTCACTAGCCGAGGCAGGGATTTCGTTAGCAGCGTAAGCGACAATTTGACGTTAAATATTTCATTTATAAAATATCGCCCTTTCGCATAGTATGTGTATGTATTGTGATGTATGTATGTTCATACATACATATGTATGAAACTTAAACTTTTAGGTAATGTTTAGTTGATTTTTCATTTTCCTATTTAATTTTGTGGCGCATGGAATATGCACGCGTTGCCTGTCTTTGTATTTGTAGAATTTTTAACGGGAAATTTATTGCACATATTAATCCTTCCACATTTAATGCTATTATTTCAATCCAATCAACAAAAATGCAGGAAAAAGATTTTATTCATAAACATGTTATTTATTCTATTTATGCAAATTTTGTGGAAAAAATATTTACTTTATTTAGGCTAAAAGCGTATGAAATTTATACTAGTACAAAATGTATGTGGATATAAAAACTTTCAGTTTGGGTAAGGTTGTGGATTCTTTAAATTTTTCGAAATCGATCTCTATTTTTTCAGCCAAATTTTAAATAATTGTAATCGAAAAAATCTTTCTTCCAAGTCTTTAAGAATTGTATCACAAAGACCTGTGTAAAATCATGAAGATCGGTTGAGTAGTGCCCCATGAATCTTGCCAAACGGTTTCAAAAACACTGTTTGGAGAAAAACTCCTTTAAAGGCGGCGCACTTAGCGCATAAATTCTCAATTCCGTATATCCAAAACTATTACTCGGATCAACTTGAAAGTTTTAGGTCAACATTCTGGTGTTGTAAAATTTAATAAGA
>NW_017535518.1:1054992-1057285 GCF_001853355.1 Bactrocera latifrons
TTTATTTTTTTTATTATTTCTTTACTTTTATTATATTTTTTAGTTGTATTAGAACGAATTTTCTTTTAATTTCTAATAGCATAGAGATAATAATTACTAATAATGGCGTATTTTTTATGCAAAATGTAACCAGAATTTGTTTTTTTTAATTTTCCTATCACACAAAATCTTTACTATTTCCCTCAACCTTGACCTCATAGATACATTTGTATATACGCTTTGCACTTGCATTCGCTGAATACCAATTATACTTGTATGCTCTTATTGATGGTTGCGCTGCGGTGGACGAGTCACGCGAACGTGAACGCAAAATAATATCACAATTAAAAAAAGAAGAAGGCAACAAAAAAAAAAAAAAAAACAGAGCGCAGAGTTGCACAGTATCATATTTGCACATTCTCAGAAGACACTTGAGCGCATCTTCATTTCGTTTGCAAGAAAACAGCGTCTCACTACGCTCTAATTGCAACTGAAGTAAGCAAGCACAGCACATACGAAGCACACATACACACCAGCACCCGCAGTCCTCACATACGTGTTACGTGAGCCGTGGCAGCTCGTAATTCACAAGCGTCTATAAGATTTGAAATTGTAGCGACTAACTGTGCAGTGTTGTAGCAGCACATTTTGGTCTTCGCGGATAACGGTTAGCTGCTGTCGCTTTGATGTGTGAAGGTCAAAAGTGGCAGTGACACTGTTTTTTTTTTCGTTTTTCATTGCATTTCTTACTTTTCTGCACTTGACTCGTATCGGCTTCTAGTGGATACTAGCGTTGTTGTTGTTCTTGTTTTTGCTTTGTAATGCTTCGTTAACTACAATTGCTTCTTCGTTAGAGCTTTTTCTAATTTCGCAATACTCTGCAGCAATTGGTTACTCATACGCACTGTTCGGTGTGAGCGGTCGTCAACGCTCCTTCGCTTATCCAAAGACCCAAAGATCTTTTGCTTTGATAATCTACACTCTGTGTATGTGCTTTTAGCGTTCCGTTTAAAATCAACTTTGTACGTGCTTTGCAACACACACAGACAAACAAAGTGCGACTCGAAAAAAGGTGCAAATGTGAATCCAATTAAATACGAAGCGATGGCTCGATAGCATGCAAGCGTTTGAGGTCATGTTAGCAACCCTTAATTGTGTATACGCGATTGAGGTTACGATAAGTTAGATATTATACAAATTAATGACTATAATTTTTAGTTTTTGAGTGGAAAGACGCTGGTGGATTATTGAAATGCGCAAATGACTTTTAATAAGTAGTCTTGGTATGTAGGAAATGCAATACTGGAAATAATTTTTGTTAAAGGATTTTTCAACTATAGTTAATACATAATATGCTTCAATGTTCGAATGTACGTTTATTTGAGATTATTTTTCGAATTTTTATAGTCGATTTGCTGTTTTCGGAGTCGGTGAGGGAATTTTCTTCAAAACGACTGTATTATCCATCGACTTGAAATTTTCACTGTAGCTTCCTTAATGTAATCGTCAAGTAATGTTCGAAGAATAACAATTTTGGATAATCGATTTTTTATGACATTAAGATTGTAAATTTTTTCTCATAAACTACTTTTTTGGGAAGCCACCATTTTGTCAAAAATCAAAATCTTTTTCCGACTTCTTTAGTGTATATAACACCGTAAGTCGAGAATTTATTAATTTTTTTATTTGTTTCTTAGATATAATATAAAATTCACTGCCTGCTGCAAGAGTTATAACATCAAAATGTGCTTTGTTTTGGCATATTTACTCGCTCACCAGTAAATCCTGTAATATATTATTAAGTTTTTCTGCATTTTCTTTGAAGGAATTTTGATCAAACAAAACATTTTTTAATCCTTTTATTTCTCATGTTATCTTGTAGCTGCTAAAAAGCCGAATTTTTAGGCACGCACTTAGTTATATACATTTGAATATTTGTGTATTTGTACTTAAAGTAATAGAGCATTTCCTTTGGCTCTGCATGGCGTATGAGTAACACAATAAATATTCCATCATGCCACATGTCTTAGCTTCCTAACTATATATTATATGTATGTATTTGCGTGTTTACTTACTCTACTGCATTGCGTCAGTTGACTAGCTTTAGTAGTTTGTTGTTTATTGCCGCATACATACTTACATAAGTAGTTGCTAAGTCATAGTATAAATCTCTGGTGCAGACATGTGTGGTGTAAAAGTAAATGAAAACACATAAAATACATGTGTACCGTGCTCATTCGTCTATTTTATGAGCTGTCGGGTTAGGGAAATTCCTAAAGAGTGAGTTTTTTTAATCTTATTTATTAAAAAATTA
>NW_017535518.1:1058769-1088766 GCF_001853355.1 Bactrocera latifrons
ATTTAAAATTCTATAATTTTGTATATTTATTTTTTAGTTGTTTTTTTCTAAAAAATTTTAATTTTCAACTTTCGTTGTGAATACCCCTATTAAACGCATCAGTCTATTACATGAAACCACTCACGTCTAATTGAATCCCACAGCAACATCTGCTTGCAACTTAATTTGCGGCATGTTCGTTGAGATTTTGCAATTTTGCGTAATAACAGCATGTATGTGTGTGTGTGTGTATGTATGCACAATAGTGCGTACTTGTCTGACATATTTCTATTATTACTTCTGCGAACTAACTAACTATGCGCTCAAGTGTGTGAGCAAATAAAATGAAGCGTAACGAAGATGATACTCTTGAAAATGCCGCCTGCGTAAAGCCAGAAAAACGCAATTCGTGATTGAATTTCACGCATAGCAGTTGGAGCGTAAGATATTACTTAGATATTAATCTGCGTCGAAGCGGCGATGATAAAAGGGGATTTTCTGAAATTTAACAATGGCGGTGGATTTTCAATTTTATGTAAAAACACTGCTATAAATTTCAGATTTTCTTAAGTTTTGTATTATTATTCTCGATTTGTAATTTAATATGTAGGCATGTAATATGTATAAATATATTCCCGCACCTCGAATTTCCAAAAAGAAATTTTTTATCTGCCTCGTCACCCCATCTATTCCCTAACCATTTCTACGCGAGGAAGCCATGGTTGTCTACAGTGCTTTGTTTCTTTGACAAATTGACCTTGAGTGAATTTTCACTGACGCACAAAGTCACACAACAACAAGTAATCAAAGGACCTACTTTATATTATATATTTTTTCACCTGCAAGTTTGAATTTTTTTCTTTGCTTTGAGTCATTTATTACGCCCCAGTTCACACTTTGTTGCTGCGGCTTCATCAAAAACCTGTAAAAAATGTTAACATTAGACCATCGTTAAATTGGGAGAACACATGATTCTTGTTCTTGTTGTTATTGTAATTGAATTTAATACACATTTTTCTTTATTTTCTCTACAGGTTTTTTGCTTTTTTGATGGTTCATATCAGCCACATTAGTCATATAAAAACTGTCATAATTTCTACAGCCGACATTTAGGCGCCAACGCTCGCGACATGACATGTGTTACTTAAACAATACTCTTGTACTTTACGGATTTGCTTCGTTTGTGTTTGTTGTAGTCATTAACATACCAATTTTAACCTTGATTATTATTTCATGGCAATTTTTTCCATTAGCGCCGCTTTTCTTTGGAGGTTAAAAGGCGTCATTCGATACAAATGGCGTCATACTCTAACTTTAAGTGCTAAATTGGTTAAAGTGACAGATTAGTTGTATAGAATATAACGGTGGAGTTGAAAGTTGCACCTACTCTTTGAGACTGTCATTATTTTCCCATTAGTTCCAATGCTGCCTGTGAAAATTATAGTGGCATTTTAGGCGCGTAGATAGAATAATAATAGTTGACAACCCTTTTTTTGTTTATTTATTAATAATGTTAACGAGACCCTTTGTTAAATAATGAAAATTTTACTAAATATTTTCAATACAGTGGCAACATCAAAAGTTTACTATCGTCGTTGGCAACCATATATGTATATTATAAGCTTTAGAAATCATAACTCCTAATTGATTTAAGAAGTTTTTTCTAAAGATTTTCAATGCTTTGGCTTGACCTTTTCTGAATTATACCACAATTTTTGGCAACCCTATTTATTATAAACTTCAAGAAATCGTAACTTTGTTGATTAACGAAGGGTTTTCTAAAAGTTGTCAATATATTAACAATTCTTTTCAAATTTTAATTTTTCAAGTGTTCAACCCTATTTTTTATTAACTTCACGAAATCGTAAATTTTCATTGAATAATGAAATTTTTACTCAAATTATTCAATCTATTTCAAAATTTTGCCCTAATTGTTGGCAACCCTATTATAAATTTCAAAGCAATATAACTTTTTATTAAGTAACGAAGCGGTTACTAAATGTTTTCAAAATTTTGGCAATTCATTTTTAATTTCACTATAATAGTTGGCAACCCTGTTTATTATAAATTTGACAGCATTATACCTTTTTGAAGAAAAAAATGGTTTTAGTAAATTTTTTTCAATATATTGGCAACTCTTACCAAATTTTACAAAAATTGGTGGCAACCCTTTTTTTTTTATAAATTTCACAGCATTGAATCTTTTTGTTAAATAATAAAACTTCTACTAAATTTATTTTAGAAATTGGCAGCTCTTTTCCAAAGTTTACCATATTTTGAGACTTCTTTGCTTCTCCACACTCTTTGACTAATTCTAATTTAACCTGACTTCCAACGCCCCTAATAAAATATGTATCCTTGCAGGACTTTCCCTCGCGTGCCTACATCTTATATTGACACGCCCCACTTTACGTTTCATGCCACCAACATCCATTTCACTATTTGTTGACTTGCAGGCGAATTCATTTTCATGCCTCCCTTTTCCTCGCCCACTCACTTCAATTAAAATTTATAATAGATTTTCTTTATTTCTCCACACATTTCCGGCATTTTTACTTGCGGCTATTATTTTTAATTTATATTTTCTATTTACTTTTTGTGTGTGTTGAGTTTTGTTTGAAATTTTGTAAAATGTCAAGCGTCTGTTGTGCGCTGCCAAGCATAGAATTTGACATTTCCTACGACGACACGCAAGTGTAATCAACACTACGCCCCTTTGCGTTTCATTTCCTGCCTCGGAAGTCGTGTGTTTCTTTTTTACTTCATTTGATTGCGTGTAATTTAAGTGCTCTGAAAAATACAAACAGAAATATGTGCATTACTTAATATTAAATGTGATAATTTATGAAATTAACCGTGACATAATTTAATGAATTTAATGATGTAAATGATTTTTCTTACTTATTTATTTATAATTGATCCAATTCATACAAATTGGTTGATCGAAACCAAGTTATTATTCAGAAAACTTTTTTATTTGACGAGATAACTTCACGAAATTTGGCAGATAATATTGTCCGAGATAACTCTATAATCTCCCAATATAGTGTTCAGATCGGACCACTATAGCATATAGTTGCCATACAAATTGGTCGAACAAAATCAAATCTATGTATGGGAAACATTTTTATTTAGCGAGATAGCTGCACGAAATTTGAGATGGAATATTGTCCAAGTCAGTGGTGTAATCTCCGAAAAAACTGTTCAAATCGGACCAACTTAGCATATAGCTGCCATACGAACTGATAGATCAAATTCAAATCCATGTATGGAAAACTTTTTCATGTGACGAGATATCTTCACGAAATTTTATATGAAATATTGTCCAGGTCTACGGTGTAATCTCCGAAGAAATTGTTCGGATCGAACCACTACATTCAAATTGGTTCATCAAAATCAAAACCTAGTTTTATTTATATCCATTTATGATATAAAAATTGCATCTCTGGAGGGTATTACAGCGCGGTCTTTTCCTTTTTGTGTGTATTCCATTGTTTGTTGAGCATCTCGAGCGGTATAGTCATGCTTTCGTGTCATTTTTCCTGGCCTTTGCCTTGATAATAATCCGAGGTTTGCTTGCGTACAATTTCCTTTTTAAATAACCTCTCAAAAAGAAGTCAGGAATTTGAAAAATAAGTAAAATTTGGAGATCTGCGTGTTTAGTCAATCTTACCCCTATTTGCCTCAGACGCCCATAGAATTCTTGTGTCATCAACTGAGTAGTCCCACACCACTTTGTTAAAGAGTGTGGTCATGGTTCTCATGGTTATTACTAATGACTCCAACAACCAACAATATCGTCATCCATCTTATATGTAATGTAGATAGAAAAGTATAGTCTATTGTTGGTTTCCTTTGACCCAAGCAGTCTATTTTTAGTCATGGAATAGTGTTTCGAGATGTTTAGTGGATTCGACATAAATTTTCTTTTCACCTAAAATAAAGCTAAATTTCTTATTATTCCAGCTAGACTGGGGAGTCATTCGCGGTATTATGGTGAGAAGCATTTCATAAATAGAATTTTATGCAGTTAATTAGTTTCCAAAGCTTCTTTAGACAAGACTGCACCAAATGGTACACATAATGAATTTTTAAATACAGACATAATAGAAATATATGGCTTAGAAGTCCCTTTTCAATATCGATCTTATATTTTGCACCCAATATGTGGTTTAGTACTCCTTGCTTGTTCAATATCCATATTATATTTTGCAGTCTATTTCTGGCTTCGAACTCTTAATTCGATATTATCTATCTTATATTTTCTTATAAATAAATTATTTTTACTCTGCCATACCAAAAAATGACTTCAAAAAATTAACAAACAGAAATTGGTTTCATCAAAACATGTCTTCTGCTCCAAAAAATATTTCTTCATACCAAAATGTTTAATCCGCAATGAGCCAAAAAACCTCCAAACAAGTGTTGGTTCTCAAACTCACTCGAAAAAAATCATATATATTATAGCTATATAGCCACATTATAAGAATATGCAAGTCAACCACGTAAACTACAAAAGAAGTAGCAGAAGCTGCTCGAGCAAACCATCTCCAACACTTTTCATCTAAAACTATAGTTGGAATAACCATCATTCAACCATATGCAACGGCATTCAGTAGTCTTAGCCGTACTCGTTGTCATTTCGGGTCGTCCATCTTAACGTTGTCGACTTAACTATTTCGTAGTGCAAACAAAAATGTCACGTACCAACGACATTTTTTCACATTACACAAAACTCCACTCAGCACTCCAGCAGCCAGCAGCAAGCCAATAGGAGCACCACTTCTCCTTCTTCTACTCCTCATATATTTCACCTTACTCTACATTCATAGCAGCGAGGCCGGCACATGCATACGCTGGCATGCTGTCAATCTTCTGCCTCCCGCCGTTGTCGTTTAACACAAATTTTCTCGTTCATAAGAATTCCGAGAAGCTTTGCTATTACTAAATACCAACACGTTGTCCTCTTTTATTTTATTCTATTTTTGTTTTGTTAGTTTTTTCCTATTACATTTCAACTGGTCTTCCTGAATGCGCCCCAATTTTTTACTCTACTTCTCTCTCACTGTATTGGCATTTCCACTCTTCTGTAGTTGTGAAGCTGTGGGTGGTGTCCATATGTTTTGTAGTCGCTTGAATATTTCGCTCACGTAACAGACGCGTAGAATACTATTATTTAATTTTATGCCAACATGTTCATCTTAATTTGCTTTCCAACGTTTTCGAACTCTTCTTATTGGTACTCGTGTGTCCACCCCTCCTATTTTTTTGTATTGGTACTCTGCTTTCATTCCTTCCTTTATTTTGTTTTAAGAGCGTTAAAGTATAGCAATTAATGAAGTTGTTCCCWCTTTCTTTTTTTTTTTCAAATAAAGAAAATATAAGGCTGATTTTATTGAGTCTGTAACTATATTCTTGAGGGATTTTTTTTTTTATATTAATTTTCATTATAATATTTTGTTTTTTTTATTTTACAAAAGTATTTTTACAAAGTTTATGTATATGAAGCTCTTTTTTCATTCCATTTTCGTCATTTTTTTTGCAATTTGGGGATTCCATTCGCAAAGAATTGCGCCGTCTGGGCGATTAAGAATTAATTAAGCCAATTTTTGATACCTTCTTTTTATAAGAACTGGATTCCCCTGAAGTTTTCCAGTAAAGGTGTTCTACACCAAACCGAACAAATAATAATCAGAAGTTACAAGATCTGTTCTATAAGGTGGGTAGATTGGTTGTATCAAATACATATATTGGACTTTCGTCAGATTTCGTCGTGAATATTCGGCTTTGCCGTAGATTTGGCTGTTTGGTCAGATTTCATATGTGGGTTTTGACGTTTAGGGTTATAATCATCACCATTATTCACAATTCGACGCACAAGCGACTTCTTTTTGTAACGTTCAAGCAGCAGATAAGAGACCTTAAAAGACGATTTTGCGTGTTAGAAATCGTCTCTCAAGTTCTCTTATCTTTAATTCATTGGCACCCAATTTCTTAGCTTTTGCATGTATCCGACTACTTTTAAACGCTTTGAAATGATAGCTTGAGTGACTCAATCTGCGAGCTCTACGTTCTACGTCTTCTAATCTGAAATAATCATAGATATAACCTATACATAACTATATTATAACCAAAACTCGAATTTTGTTTCAATTTGAGTGGTTTCTGTTAATATATTGTCTTTCCTTCGCCTTTAAGTGATATTACGTTAGTTTGCATTTTAGACGACGATATATAATATTATATTATAATTTTTTTTTTTTCAAAGTAGTTAACCTGTTATAAACTCTTCCTGAAAATTACTCTCTTTAGCCATCAACAGCCCATATGAATTTCTATCAACAATATTGAATGACTGTCATATCAATTGTAGTACTGTTAATATCAGCAACTGTTCAATCTATACTCAGCAGTAAAGAACATTGATTGTCATTGATTATAGCATATTGTATGCAATAACGGTATGCACGTTATGTGCATTGAGCGATTAAAAAATAACGAATATGTGTTCATTTCACTACAAAGAGATTGAAATGAATATTGCCTACCAATGAAAGATAGAATCGTCTAAAACAGAAAAACCAGCCCATACAACGTTATCAAAAACCATGCGGTCTTTATACGTTTGTTCTTTTCTAATTTTCATTTGAGAATTAAAAAAATTGCTTGCAATTTGTGGTGAATTAACAGTGTTTGTGAACAAAAAACAGAAGTTACAGCATTTAATCAGCCATTTTGTCCTTGAATTGGATTACACGCTTCGTTTCCAATCAGTAGCTGTAAATTTCAAACATCTTTCACGAATCCATGATGAAACCATAAGTGCAATGCTCAAAGCCACATTTCTTTCAATAAAGCAGTTCATTCTCTTTGTGGTGAGTTAATTGGAATGCAAACGGCAAAATTGTGTCTAATTGAAAAATATAGTAGGCATTCTACTTATTTGTTCCTCGTTATGAACTACTATGGAACTAGTATAAAATTCAACCGCAATTCAACAGTCGACTATGTTTTCGAAACTGAAAGCTTTTTACAATTTGACTTCCGCAGGGTTGTCAATTGTGAGTTTTCGTCCTGAAATAATTAGTTTCATACCAGTTCGCAACATTTCCATTTATATTTCCAGCAGTTTTTCAGAGGCTCAACATTTCTTTAAACCGTGGAAAGTTGCACCCTCTCAAAAGTAGCTTGCATGGCGCATTTCTGTTGCCTGCTTTATAAAGCTTCCAAGCCTCAGACGATCAAAATTCTTCGATTAAATACAAAGAAGCGATGGAGAGAACGGCATTGACAGCAGGCAGCAGAAAGGCGCCACGCAAGCTACTTCTGAGAGGGTGCAACTTTGCAAGGTTTAAAGAAATGATGAGCCTCTGAAAAACTTAAAAAAAAAAAAAAAAATTCTACTGTCTATTTTAATTTAAATTTGTTTTCGTTAAGTATGCTATATTCCCGACTGGTTTCCCGCCTGCTTCGTTTTTAATTCATTTTCAGTTAGTAAATTCCTATTCCAAAAAGTATATTTTTCTCCCACTAGCTCGTTGTTTCACCACAACATTGTGTTCCAATCTTAATTAGCAACACACATGAGCTCTGCTTAAGCGAATTTTCAAATCCTTTTGCATACATTGTCCTCCAATTTGTTCACTGATGTGCTCTTAATGTCGCATCTTCATTTAAGAAAGTTGGAAGAAGCAATAAAGTGAACAATTTCCATTAGCAAACTGTGAGCAGCAAGTTTGGAAGGATTTAGTTAGTTTGCGTATTTCGTTTCTTATTTTGTGAGACTTTGCACAATTGTAGATATGTGTAATCATTTTCAAAAAGTTTAAGGCAAAGCAATCTTTTCCAGTATTCATTGCTAATATAAGTGAAATTTATGCAGTTCATTACGATGGCTCAGTAAGAATATGTATTCAACGAAATCATCGACATTGAGGGTCCAGTTCCAGTGTAACGAAACAAAGAGTGTAGAATTAGATCGGACTGGATTGGATTGGAAAACTCAGTATCTGATAAATTTTGATCCGATCTGACAAAAAAAAAAAAAAAATACATTTTCAAGTAAATACAAATCTATGTCATCGACCTCGTTATATGATCCTAGGCCAGGTTCGTTGTCAAGCATCTCTTTTGCGACCCATACTCAAGGTCATTTTTGCAAAACACTCAGATCTTTTGCTATTGTTCCAGCATTGATCAGCTTCATACCCAAAAACAATAATCAAATTTTGTTGAGAGATAAAATGTGAGAGATAAGAGATCCTCTGATATTTCCCTGATGGCAACACAACCACTTTCAAACACTGTTTCTTTAACTTTTTTATTTCATCGTCATTAACGCAGTTAGAAGGGGAACTCACATTAATCAAGTTTTCGATAATTTTGCGATCTTAATATTTGTGATAAAGCAATATTTTCAATGAGTCCGTGGCCGTTATTCCAAACTTTAAAAGACAAAAGATGTGTATTAATCTAGGAAAAATAATTTATCGATTCTGTTTAGAAACAGTTTAAATGGATCAGTCCGGGTCAAATTTGATCAGCATTAGCGGTGATGCCAAAGTGCTTGATCAACACTTCAACATTCAATAGTTCTGTTCCCTTCTGGTAGCTACGCTCTCATAGCTTCGATCGAAAATTTTTACTTTATTTAATTAACTTCTTCAATATCTTTATTTACTACAATTAATATAAACCTTTCAAAACACAGTAATCAATTGCCATTTACTCCCAATTACCTTAAAGCATTGTAATAATGCGCTTACGCCAAAAAAGAAGAAGAAGAATACGCTTAAGCTTGCCTCCCTTCTTTATTTGAGTTTAATTGCTTGTCTCAAATAAGATAAACTCAAATGCAAAATTGTTCTGTTAACTAAGCTAAAACTATTATCAAATAGATTGAGGGCAGCATGGCGATAATAATTTTCATAAATCTTACAAGCATATGTACATATAATTATGGGTTTAAATGGTTGACTTCTGCACACTGATCTACTATATTTGCGCATTTGCCACAATCTAAACACATACTCACTTCCACTAGAACATAATCATTTCGCTTTGCATACTTTTATATGCAACGCAGTGTGCTGGCAACTAATTACCCGCGTAGGAAAGCTTTAGTTATTGGGAAGAGATATATTTATTTGCTTATTTTTTCTTTTCTGACACATTTTTTTACCAATTGTAGTTCGAGGGGAGCATCTTTTGAGCGTATTTCATTTATGAAACCGAACTTTGAACCGTTCTAAATTTTTTATGCTAAAAAAGGAGATAACAAAAAATAATTGTGATTGTGTAAACCTCCAGATTATAAAGAAATATTATATAATTAACTTACGTCTGGTAATAGGGTCCTTCCTAGTAAGTATTTAAAGTGAAGTCTTAAACAAAATATAGAATAAATAGAGCTCAAGAGACGGGCCACTTCTAAATTGAAAAAAAAAAAAAAATCATAATAATAATAATTTTTAGAAAATCAAAAATATACTCCAAAAATAAGAAGTAGAGAGTGTTATAGCCAACAAAAAGTTTCGTATTTTTCGGAACTTTTTAAATTAGTATAATCGGCTCCATAATTTTAAACAAGTTTTTCTCGGAGCCGGTGAGCCAACTTTTCGATACAGCAAAACCGATATAATTGACATTTTACACAACCTTCTTATAAAGGATGATCAATTTCGTGGTTCCCTACTTCTTTAAAGAAAATACAGAGGAGCTTCAAGTTTATTGGGGAATGTTTATTATTGTTCGAAAGATAATTTTTAAACATTTATTTTTTGAAAATTATCTATTTCAAATATTGGCCGCGGCTACGTCTCAGATGGTCCATCCGATGAGTCCAATTCACTATGATTCGTTCCCTTTTTTCGACTGGTAACTGGTGAATGACACGCGTGATGTTTTGCTTCAAGTCCTGAATAGAAGCGAGACTTTCCGAAAAGGGTATCGACCAGCCGTATTCTCTCAATAAATCCATTGATTGATGCTTTGTGTGGCAAGTGGCGCCGTCTTGTTGAAACCAAATGTCGCCGAAATCACGAGCTTCATTTTCAAGCTGCAAACAGTAGTCGGTTATAATGGCCGTTACGCCACTGACGATTACGTTCTCACCGGCATAATTTTTGAAGAAATATGGACCGATGGTTCTACCGGTCCAGAAACCACAACAAAACGTTGTTTTTACTGGATGAAATGTCAGTCCGTGAATCTCCATAGCTTGCTTCGTCTCAATAGCGGCAACTTTGTTCGTTTACATACCCATTGAGGCAAAATTGGGACTCTTCGCTGAACAAAACTTGGCTCGAAAACATCGGATCATCTTGGTACTTTTTGTGAAAAATCGAAGTTTTGTCTAATCCTTCGGTTATAAAGGGCATTTATCTATCTTATTCATATTTTTTTGGTTTTTAGTTTCTTGATTTTAAGTAGACACATTTTCTTCAACACCTTCTATGGAGGTTCTCCTGTAGATGGGCTACGGGATCAAAATGAAATGCCGATAATTAAAGTAAATTAAATTCTACAAACACACATTTTTTGATTAAATTATGTGTAGATTCTGCCTTGGAAAAAAGTTACAAAAAAAAAAAAACATTTTTCTTGAATGCCAAATGGATATAATCCTTTAATGCCAAAATACAACATTTTTGTAAGTTCATTACTTTTTCTCTTGTGAACATTTAAATTTTTTGAGTGTGTTAATTGTGATATTCGAAATAAACATTATAGTGTTGATGAAGAAAAAAGGTTTAGGAAAAAATTTATATTTATCAGAGCTTTTCTAAAAATAAAAGCAATAATAACAATATTTATCATTTTTCAATTTAACAAGCATAAAATTTTCCTACTGGGTACCTGCTTATATGCAACACGTTTTCATACCCACGTAGTCTTCGGTACAGTATGCCGCTTGCATACAAATCATAAAATCCCCCGCTTTAGCTTACAAAATGCAGTGAGCAAAGCTGCCAAGATGAATTGCATTTGTATTCGTTCAACAGCGTCGTGTCTTCGCCACCATCCTCTTGGTCACGTTTTTATTTTATTTTGTTCCATTTCTTAATTCGTTTTTGCTTGTTAATGCAACTGTTGTTCGCCACCCCCAGGAACGTTTTCTAAGAACGAAAATATAAAAAGCAACAACAAAAAAGTTTGAATAATTTCAGGCAAGACGTGACGCGCGATATCTGTCTGACGGCAGCTTCCCACACTCAGCGCTGCCAGAATGACTGACTGACGCACTGATGTGTCTTAACTGACAGACGGACTAGTTGACTCTTAGCTGACTTGGATATGAATGTGTTTGTGTGTGCAATTGTCTCCGCACTGCGTTCAGCAACGTTTTCAATATACACATACATACTTGTAGAATGCGATTCTACGCGGCAATACAAATACAAAATATGGTATTAAATAATTCATGTGGTCGCTGAGTGAGCGCACAGACTTGCTTGCATAACCCACTGTTTATGTGTTTGCATGCCAGAATTGTTGGAAGGTTATAAAATCTAGTAGTATGCCCTGCAAATACATATATGGTATATGAGTGCATTTATATTTGTATGTTTGTATTTATGATGCTTACTCTGGCAGCACCGCCAAGCAGTATACCCTTTACAGGGTCACTATAACCATCATTTTTGGAAATATCGAGCTGAAATTTTTTCACATGCTATCTTCACTTCAAGAAACAGCTCATTTGTTGGAAACAATAATATCGGACCACTATAGCATATAGTTGTCATACAAACTGATCGATAAAAATTATGTCCTTATATGGGAAACTTTTTTAAATCACGAGATATCTTCATGAAATTTGTGAAATTTGGGGTAAATTATTTTCAAAGCCAAGGCTAAAATCTCCAAACAAATTGTTCAAATCGGACCACTATAGCATATAGCTGCCATACAAATTGACCTGTCAATCGAATTCTTGTATGGAAACTTTTTTATTTTTAGAGATATCTTTATGAAATTTGGCCCAGATTATTGTTCAAGACAACTGTAAAATCTCCGAAGAAATTATTCTGATCGGACGTCTATAGCATATAGCTGCCCTACAAACTGACCGAATACAATCAAGTGCTTAAATAAAAAACTTTTTTGTTTGATCAAATATTTTAACGAAATTTGACATAGGTTATTGTTGAAGACAACTGTAAAATCTCCGAAGAAATTATTCAAATCGGACCACTACGGCATATAGCTACCATATAAACTGACCGATCAAAATCACGCCCTCGTGTGGAAAATTTTTTATTTTACAAGCTATCTTAACATAATTCTTCAAGGTTTATTGTCAAAGGCAGCGGTACAAAATCCGAATATATTGTTCAGATCGCCATACAAACTGAACGATACAAAACAAGGTTTTTAATTGGTTTTTTGTTTCTGAAAGGTATTTCTTCACGGCGAACTTAACTATTTTTAACGTTTTTGTTTTTGTATTATCTTTTTCTTCCTCCATGCATGCCGCCTGCCTCATAAAATACAATGACACTGACATTCTCATCGCATCGCATATTGTCTGCATCACTGCCAATGGCTTTCCACGAATGTGCAGCAACAATGTCACACTAGGACAATACAGTGCCGAAGACATTGTTGCGCCAAAAGAGTGGGCTGTGCAAGGCAGCGTCATTTTAAAGTGTTGAGCGACCGTCGCCGGCCCACATTGTCATCAATGAAGGCAACTAACCAAATACGGACGACAGACAAAGATTTTCAAGTGAAAAAAAAAGAACTAAAACAGTGGAATTCAAACACAAATTCCAAAGTCAAGCGCAGCAGCAAAGGCAACTCTACATTTCTTTGTTTTTCTTTTTTCTATTTTTTTTCTGCTTCGTTACAATGAATGTGAATGTCATTCAGCTCCTTGGCAGATATTTATACATTTTGGTGGCTCCTGCAACTTTGTTGCTTCGAATATAACGCTGCAGTTGTATTTAAGTGTGTTGATACCACTGAAGCCGCTATTTTGGCTCTCATCTTGCTGTGTTAGCATTGTGGCATATGTTTTTGTAGATTTTTTGTTGCTTTGCACAAATTGGGGGTCTAATAGCGCCGCCATGGTGGATATAAATTGTATGAGAGAGTTTTTTTGCGCCTTTTTTGGATTTGATGTACGTCATCGTTACATGTCTCTAGTGCAAGGGGTAATTGGATTTTCGTCAAACATAACAGTAAAATCTAAATATGGATATTTGCATTGTTGCAGCGCTAAATTTGTGGAAAAATTTGTAATACCCAAGGTCTTTACTCTGTTTCACGAAATTTGCCAGCGCTTTTAGTTTGTGCACTTTATTTGTTGCTGTTTTTGTTGTAGCTGCGGAAAAAAATTTCGTGATGGTTCTTGTCTGTTACTCATGTGGGTGTCCTTGACAGGTTATAATTCAAGCAATTGCGTTATATATGTCTATCTATATTGTTGTTATCGTAGCAGTAGAAAACAGTCCTCAAATAATTTGTAAGAATATAATTCCGGATCCCTTCCGGTTAGGTAGAATCGAGTTTCGTACGTTGTTTTTGTCATATGGGCGGAACATAGTTCTGTTATAATTTTGAAGAAGTTGTCGAGCTGATAGGCTTGGCCGCATAAAAATCCGGATCCTCACTACGTAGATTTGACTGTCGTGGAAAGCAGTTCACTAGATCGATTACGTTAAACCCTGGGCCGGAAGGCTCACGTAGCCCCACAAATTCAGGTTGTTGGCAAACGTTTGCTGAACTCATGTAAACCCATACATTTAACGCTCTAACTCGGTTATTAAACACATCGAGTCGGACAGCGAATCGCAGGTAACTGTAAAGCTGACAAGCTGATTTGCCCTTTTAAGAGAGGCACCCTAGCCTCGCTGTCTGTAGTATTGGGTCTATTACTGAATAGGTAGACATCGCGAAAGGAATCGGTGTATAGACGTATATAGGACACTGTTTTCGTATTAAGAGCTTTGGAATGCTAAGGTCTCTCATACATTTTGCGCTAATGACTTATCAGCACATAAATATTTGAGGGTATCTTACTTACCTTACTTTTTACTTTTGGACAGTTGTCGGGTCACTAAAGTTTAAGAAGGTCATTATCTTTCTCTTCTGCATTCAAATTCTTAAGTTTACTGCTCTCATAGAAAAGATAAAAGCCTCGCGTTTGCCATGGTCGTCATAAAAAGAGGAGTCTCCAATCCGAGGCTGCAATTTACTTTTCATTGGCAGCGTTTTTTTTTTTTACGTGGCGGGCTCCACACCCAGCTCACAACCCTAGGGAGGGATGGTTCGCGTTCTCACTTTAGTTCTTTGGCTATCCAGAGGATACTTGGTATAAGACCGGAAGTCATGAGCTGCTTGAACCTAATGGAAAAGCATCGCTTCTGGCCACTTCCAAGTGAACTGCACTCAGAAAATTTTCCTCACTTGCGAGAACTTCTGCTGTTGACAGCATTTTTGCCTTACTTTCTGAAATTTGCGACTCACGTTCTGCTAGTTTCTAACTCCACCTGTGCTGAATTTTTTCTTTTTTTTTATCATTTGATACCCAGATTGGACTCTAAGTTGATGCACGTGTTTTCATTACTTGTCAAAACTTTTTTTACTCACCCCGCCCACCCTGTATCCATTATCAAGAGTACCATATTTTCTAAAAATATTAAGAACGAAAGAAAAAAATCAAAACCCATTGTCAACTGACCACCGTCAGAACTTTCCAGCAGTGTAAAGTCGCGTGTATAAAAAACCTTTTTTAAGCCGCTATAATTATAGTATAAAATATTTATGGCATAATTTGGCACTCCCACTCAAGGAAGTATTAACGATTCTTTACTAAGCCAGCCACGCCAGACAAACAATTTAACGTTTCAGCAATTTCCCCGCAATTAATCGAAGTTTTGAGGTTGGCGGCATGATAGTCAAGGAAGTGACCGTTATAAAAGTCAACTCAACCTAATTGCAAAGTGAACGCCACCGCGAAAACCAATGTGCTACAGCGTTGCCCTCCATCAAAAGCGAAGCGAAGCGGAAATGTGTTGTGCCCAAGTGTAAATTTTGACATAAGACAAAGGAAGCATAAGGAATGTCTACAAAAAATAAGAATAAAAAAATATACAAAAATAAAAACACGTGAAAAAGTAGCAATGAAGAAAGAGAAAGGGCGTGTGGATAATGAATAGTTGTGACAAGGGCGACGTTGAAGCGGTTGTGATTTTATTTTCATTTTACTTTAGATTTTTAATGGCAGTCTGCAGATTTTTACGGGAGTTTCGAAGAAATGAAGAAAGCGCTTACTAACATGGGTCGAAGTGACATAAAAAGAATGTAAATTAATTGGGTACGCGTTTACGGACAATCATCGAAGTATACGAAAATTAAGAAGGCAGACTAATAAAGTGATGAAAAGGCGATCCCTGTAAAATGACAGGTACCAACCTTTTTGCTGTAGCTGTGAAGGTGTATAGGGTGGCGAAAGAGTATATTAACATGTTTTTAGATTTTTAAGCAATTTTATCAAAAATTTGCTTAGAT
Organism: Bactrocera latifrons; assembly: GCF_001853355.1. Taxonomy (NCBI): domain Eukaryota; kingdom Metazoa; phylum Arthropoda; class Insecta; order Diptera; family Tephritidae; genus Bactrocera; species Bactrocera latifrons. The sequence goes on from NW_017535518.1 coordinate 1,074,265, forward strand.
CACGGTTTAAGTCAAATCTTATTAATTTCGTGCATTTAGGGATGACCGATGGACTAGTCAAAACTTTGATTTTTCACAAAATGGCGACTTCCTAAAATGTCACATATGATCAGAACATCAATTTGATTAAACAGAGTAGACCTAGTTCTCGGCATTAATATTTCTAATTACGTAATTTACTACTAAAAACACATTCCTAAGATTTAGATCAAATTTGACAGCTATCAAATTACAACCTTGCGTTTTCCAAAACAATGAACTTCAGCTCGTTCGTGTAAGCTATTTTTGTGCCACCCTGTACATTTAGCAAAACTTTTTGGCAACTTATAAGACATTAAATGTGCCAGAAAGCATTTTAATGTTATTTTATGAGCAAGCCCCCAAAAATCTGGCAGCTTCTTGGTTAATGACCAGAAACTTTTTGTTTCAACATTTGCGTTAACGTGATCACAAAGCTTTGATAGGCCGACCAGCCTGGTATGTTGAGTGCAGGAGAATGAGAAAAAGTATAGCATTTCCGTTAACTTATCCTTACAGTTGAAATAAGACAAAACAATTGCGAAAGTTGTCATAAAAAGTTGACGGCAGGAAATACAGGAAGTTTCACAAATGTCAACGCAAAGTAATATGCCAACGAAGCAACAGCTGTGACCGCAGCAAACAAGTGCAATAACTATTTAGATAAACCGCAGGAACAGAAAGAGATGGGCAGCAACATAGAGAGTGAGAGACAGAGAGAGAGAGAGCTTGATAAATATAGCTGTGTTCTAAACAAAACGTGGAACAAACCATGAAAACGGCTTAAAGTTTTGCAGAAATGCGGTACAACTGAATTTGATTGCTGCTGCAAGCACAACAACAATCTAGTAGATACCAACATAAACATAAGTATTATCATCATTAACACTAGACAAACACAAAAGTAGGCAATAATAATAACAAATACGATATATAAGAGCAGCTGTGCGCACAAGCCAAGGTCCTTTCGACATAATCTCACAACCACTCGGCATTTGCATAATTACTTAGAAGAATAATTTTTAGATATTACGATTATAATTCGCATAAAACTTAATGAAATCGCACAAATTCCTGCATATTTATTATTATTAGTGATTTGCATGGCATTTTGTGCTTGAACACAGCGACAAAAAGTCTTCTTTATGTGCTAAATAAAAGCTTGCTTGGACTGAGGCCACATCAACTGACTGGCTGAATGACTTCAATCGAGTGAAGACTTTTCGTTAAACGGATTTGCGAAGGGCGCAAATTATGAATGAAGGTGAAAGGGCAACAGACATTAGATGGTAGAAATTGAAAGTAGCAGAAGGTTATTAAAATGCCTATTTAAAAGGAAAATGTAGTTTTGCGCATTAACAATTTGTGTCCGTTAAAATTTCATAGGGTGTGTATAAAAAGATTAAGAAATGGATTTTTAAGCAGTAAGCAAACACAAAGCTGCCCACTCAGGGTTAGAGGTTGAAGATAAGAGATAGGTAGGTAGGTAGGTACGTAGGCTAGCCTCTAAGAAGCCCATTGCGATCTCAAAGTTTCAGTTGTGCAACCTCCGACACCTGACCTTGAAACTCTTGACGAATATCTGATATTATTTTCCCATATAGAGCTTTACAATGGCATAGATTTTTAATGGCCTCTTCTTCTTCTACCTCCTGACAGCATCTATAGTAATCACCATATGGCGTTCCTAGTCTAAGTAACTTGTTAGTGCTCCTTATAGAGTTCTTACATAATTTCTTTTAAATTTTAATAGTCCGCATCTCTGCGGTCCTTATTCCAATCATCCCACGTTAGCCTGTTGAGCAATCAGTATTGATTCTACCGAGGCTCAGCTAAGTTGCTAACATATTTGTCGATATATTAGATATCTGTTACTAGACAGAGGCCTATAAATTTCCTATTTTCTGGGGCTAAATTATAAAGTGGTGCCTGTTCTGACTAGTTCATCTGCTTCAATGTTTTCTGGAATATCACTATGTCCCTGAAATCCATTGCATAATTACTTGGTGGTACATTAAAATCCCCAGCGGCGTCAATGTATTCTTTACCTATTTTAGACGAAACCGTAAGATCTCAAATCTCAAAGCCATCAGGCTATCTGTATGTACTAATATTTTTCTTGTTTGAGCACACTCCTTGTCAGAACTAAAAGGCTTTCTTTAATTTTTTAATTGTGGTGAACAGCTTGTAAGACACAATAGTGGTTTGGTATACGTAAGGCGATTTGGGTATCAAGTTTTGCAGAGAAGACACCACCTCACACCCAGTTATCTAATTTGGAACCATCCGTATAGTTGTTTATCACTGCGTCTTTGTCTACCTCGTCTCTTTCCCACTATTTTCTGCAACGGAAGGCAATATTAGGAACCGAATTTAGATTCAACTTCTAATGCGAAGAAACGGAAACTTCTTAAGTATCCCTTTGTTTTTAGTCTAAGAACTGACTTCGCTTCTGTTAAAGATAAACACTTTAAAAATTTTCTTTGTAGCTTTGTCTCACCTTGGAATACCATGAATAAGCTGAATTGCAAATAATATATTTGACTGGTATAACTGCCGTTGATGACAAATGCTATCGAAGTTTATTCAAAATTTTTCTTAAAGCTTATAAATTGTTGTGAATTATAACTCGAATGCTCAGCGAGAAGTTAAAAACAAGAAACGTTTACTTCGGTTGTCACCTGTCCAATCAATCACAAAATATTACGAGGCGTTGTTTTTTTTTGCCTGAAAGGAAAAGTACAGTACAGTACAGAGGAGGCTCCAGTCAGCTTACATCGTGAGCGACTCCGAATTGTAAGCGATAATTGAATCTTTCTCCATTGACAAAGGCTTACTTTTGATCGATCGGATTATATGACAGCAAGATGCAAGAGTGATCCAATATTGGCAGTTCTGACAAATGTGCACTTTCGTGGATGTGCAAAATTTTAGGATCAAACTCATAGAGTAAGAACAAAAAACCATCTCATCACCGTTAGCACTTAACGCTCGCTCGACCTTCGAAGCAGTCTCTAATACTGATAGCTTTCAGTCGCTTGTTTCAATGTCATTCATGCATTCAAAAGCCTACTATACTTTTTTGGGACACGTGAAATGTATTTCGATAAGTATGCAATGCTATTGTTTCATGTGCGTGTAAAACAAACAAAACCACCACACACATGTATGACGCAGCATATTTTTAGGCGCTCAACCCTTATAGCCAGCATGTGTACGCAGTTCAATTGTTGTAGGCCGAAAACAAATAGGCGCTGCAAGAGCTTTAGAATATAAACCAAACAACAGCTGCACAGGCACTTGATTTGAATGTGAATTTTTCCATTCAGCAGTTTGCTTTTATGCTTTCTTATTTCTTTATGCTTTATACACAGTGTGCTTACTATGACGCTTGCGTAAAGCAATAACACTTTAGGCGCTCATAGCTTTTAGCTTTAATGAAGTTAGCGCGCAATAACTTTTCTAATACTTTTTCTCCCCCTCTCCCTTTTCATATCATTCTATGTAAGTGAACATGTTCTTTGGCGCTTTACTTGCTTATTTGCGGCGTTATGCCCTTAAATCGTATTAGCCTAAACATATGCTAATCGAGCGGAAAGCCATATGCGTGCTACAGGCTCGTATGTATTGGCATTGAATGCCGCCTACTTTCGAAATACAAATTTATTGATATGCGCTTTTAATGTGCTAATATCGTTTAATGTTAATGAGATGAAAAGTAAATGCTTGAAAATATGAATTGGTTGAGCTGAAGGAAATAACATAAAATATAATAATACAATGGTCTGTGGCAAAAAAAAAAAAAGTAAAGCTGTGCTTTGTTTTATATTTAATTGCTAATTTTCTTCATCCGAAATGTATTTAATTTAGAGTTGGAGAGCTGCAAGATAAAAATTTCATATTCAAAAATAATGAAGAGCCTCAAGTAAGTCTTAGTTAGTTAGTTGTCTCTTTATGATGAAAAGCATTTATATCATTTATTAAGGTCAGTTAGTCTGGTAGGCTAATGAGCAAGGCATAAACTAGTTTTGGTTTTAAGGGGTTAGGGGTAGTCAGAAGCACGAAAAAATTATAATTTTCAGTATTTTTTTCGCAATTAAATCATATTATTTTACAAAAGTAGTAATATGGCATTATTATAGAATGTGTTGACTTGAAGTCACGAAAATTTCAAAAAAAAAATTTATTTTCCAAAGTTATAGTTGTTTGTGTTGACCCTGTTCCAAAAAAGGTACTTGCGGTGACAACCATAAGTCCTTAGAGATGCATCTAAAATCAATCGGACAAAAAAAAAAATTGTTTTTTTACTAGATAATCCTGGGCCTGATCGAAGGATTTTGTTATTCAAAATTAACTAAATTAAATTTTTTTCTAAATTTTTGCAAAAAAAATCAACAGTCTTATTTTTTGGTCTTAAAAAATCTAAATTAAAAAAAAAAAAAAATCCTTCAATCAGGCCCGAGTTTATTATGTATTCTAAAAGCTGTATAAATTTCATTAAAATCTACTGAGCGGTTTCGAGTTACAGATGTCACCAGTTCAAAAAACATAGTTTTAAGAAAAAACTCGTTTAAAGTTTCACACGAGCGGTTTGAACTGCAGGAGCTCTCTTTGTCATTTATCGAATAACTCAAAAACTAAGTATCGAAATTTTCAGAGCATATTTTTAAGATATTACACTTAACGAAAATGCAAAAAAAAATTTAATTTTTTGAAAATTTTGACTATCTGTAACCCTTTAAGCTTTCGAGCTTTTAGCGTATGAGCTGGCATGTCTGCGGCCCATTCCATTCATGCCACTTTTGCTTGCTTGTTAAGCAAGCCAAGAATTGACTACACGATATTCAACTATATTTATAACATGTTTGTCGATTAAATATCTAAAGTGGTCAGAGGCATATAAATTCCTTCTTTTCCGGAATCTAATTGTAGGGTGGTGCTTCACAGGTAGGGTGGTGGCATACAGTTAGTCAAGTGGCTTTGCTATCGCTAAAGTTTCATAGAGTTTCGTCAATGAATGAATATATTCATTGTCAGAAAAAATGGAATTTTTTTAATTGCTAGTTGAAACATATTAAGTATATTAGTATGTACATAGTTTGATATTATGGTGGTAAATTTTAAAAACGACCTTCTAATATAAAGTCCTATTGAATTGAAAAAAAAAAAAAAAAACAAAACACATTAGAAATTGTAGACGTGCGGGTAGCATACTTTCTTGCTATGTGTAATACTGTAGTTTTTTCTTATATTGCATAGAAAAATTTCACTAAACAAAACGATGTGGACCAAGTATTGAAACGTTTAGAGCACTGCCGGTCGATTAGTATATCTTGAAGTATCTTCATCCTCAGGCACGTTTTAATGCAGCGAAGTGTTGAAAAAGAGCGTTCAAATCTCGCATGCGTTACAGGAAGTATGCGGAATATGCGAAGAAATATAAGTTATGGGTTCTTCAACGTTTCCAATGCAGTAATCTGTAACTTCTTGTCTTTTGACTTTTGCTTCTGCTCCCAATGGCTCTGCCAGTGATCAAATGCACCTTTGAGCTTCAAACGTCGTACGATGTTATTGTTATCCAAAAGGCCTTTTAATGTACCTATCAAGCTGTCAATAAAATTTTCCATTTGTTTGGTGTCCAAAGTACATACTTTTTCGGGAAACAGCAAACTCAATAGTTCTCTAGAAAAGCGCATATTCGAATTTCCGCCGATTGTATCCAACAGAGGAATGTTCATTGACCCTCTTGTATTCTTCGCAAGTTCTCACGCAGACATTTTCGCGTTTTGTTTGTCGCAGATTCTTGGGTTTTCTTCGTCTACTTTCAGTCTTCGATTTTGGAACGTTACATGCAGCGTATTTATCATATTTGATGCCTTTTCTGTATTTCTCCTGGATATATTTGTTACTTTATATTTTTTCAGAGTAGTAAAATCAGTAATAATTAATGTTTGAAATTTCTCTCATTTCTCCCCCGTCGGAATCCGCCACATGTTAATTTGGAAAATTAATAGATAGTTCTGAGCCAGAGTCGCTGAGATTGATCGGTTTTAAATTTACATAGTATAAAGTCTAACATACTACTATATATGACAATTGTTTACAACAAACTTACCATACATATTATTTCGAAATTATTGTATTATATGGTAAAAACGTCATCTACATTTCGGTGCGAGCAAAAACTTTTTTCTATCGTGCCGTAACCACCCTAATCGCATGATTTAGCTGCGTGTGATTTTTGGCTGTTCAGAAAACTCAAACGACCGCTCCGGGGAAACCATTTTGAGTTAATTAATATATTATACCTGAATCGCTATGCGCATTGAAGGCAATTCTGGAAAGTGACTTAACTGTTTCTAGAATTGGAAAAAACGTTGGCACAAGTGTATTGGGGCCTTGGAGGGAGACGACTGCATTCTGCAGAATAACTTACGATTTTTAAAATTATGAACAAAATCTTACTGTTTTTTGCCCTGCCCCCAGTGGTATTTCTCTATGACATGTTGGGCATTCACAGATATTATGCTTTCAAGAAATATTTTACATGTTCAGACTGAATACATTTGTTTTTTTTTGTTTTGTTGAAATAATTTCCAACATTATCAATATTTATGGTAGCCATTCTTAAAAGGTAAACTTTTTTTTCAAATATTTTGCTATAAACTTAGCTTAATTTTTAACATAATTCATTTCACTATTCACCAGCAGAGAGCTGTGTGAATGCGAAACATTCAGCGTCTAGCCCTAAAATATTATCCATTCAAAATTAAATTCTTTATTTCAAATTCCAGTTAATGCGCTCTATTATCCACATTTTTCATTGTGCGCAATTCGCTTGAGGAATTTTGTTTATTTTTCTATTTTTTCAAAACTCTGTTTGTTGATTTTTAAATAATTTCATTTAAAATTATCATTATCAGTTGCTTCTACAGCGCCAATAAGCGCAAATGCGTGGAGAAGATAAATAGCAAACAGTAATCAGAACGAAATGTACTGCACTGAATGGATTTACTGTAAAAAAATAAATATATAGAAGCAAATAAAACACAAAATTTGCGCAACAAGACAAGCTCATTTGTGCGGCTAGTGAGTGCTTTTCGTTTTTTTTTCTATTTTTTTGTGAAAATAAAAATAAATAAAAACACCAAATTTGAATGTAACAACCACGCGCAGCTGAGTGACCATCATTTGCATTTGCCTTACCCACCGTTATTCTTAATGCTTATGAAAGCGCCACTTTCAAATTGGCAAATGGTTGTAAGCGGCATTGTGTGTGCGTTACAAACTCATTGCCGCCGTCATGTAGCAGGCCTCATGCCGCCGTCTAAACATACAACAACAACAACACACACTGCATGGAATTTGCCTTTTTTGCATAATTTTTCTATAAATATTGAAATTCCTATTCACCAAATGTGCGGAACCCAAGCGGGGTTCGATGAAGGTGCAGCCGTTTGTTGTCCAACAACGCCACTTTCTAACACACGCACACAAAGCAAACTTTATAATACGCTTGGCATAGAAAACACACACACATACTATAATATATATCTTACTACTTGTTGTAGCTGTTATCCTTGAGCTTACCAGCGCATACACTCGGCCTCCTCACCCCCATCGACAGACAACCTGTGTAGCGTAAGCTGTGAAAATTGAAAAATGCAAATTTTGTATTGAATTTTGTGCACAGCTGCTGACAAAACCCACAGCTGCGCCGCCCGGCGCTGCTATAACGCGCAGCGCGCTTTTAGTAGTTGCCGCAAGTTGTTGTTGTTGTCCGCTTTCCGCGACATGCTTTTTATGCACTATTGCTTTGTTTGTTTATTTTGCCTGGCAACAAAGCATACTTTTTTGCGTCGTAGCTCCGTAGTCCTTGCTGCTGCTCGGTATCAACTACATGCATAAGTAGCATTTTACATTGCATACTTTTAGGCTTGTTAGCTTAGCGTGATGCCGGTTTAGTTGTGTAAACCATGTATGCAAATGTTAATAGATTTCGAAATTGAAATCAATAGAGGTGCGAGAACATGGTGGTGATTGGCTTGCGAATCGAGTTAACTATTTTAAATTTACATACGAGGTGGAGAGGTAGGGTGGGTTTGGCGTAAATTTGACGTTGTTTGATTATCGCTTAGCATGTAAATTGATACAGACGTATTTTTTGTAGCTGTCTTGCACAGCATGTAATAAGGCCCTATACTTTTTAGAATTTTTGAATGGATTTTTTGGTCTACCAAGATGTTCAAGGTTAACTCTAAAACATTTTCTGGAATGTAGTTCTAAGTCGAGCTGTACCTTCTTGTGTTTGGAGCTTTTTGTACCGTCAATTTCATTTAAGATTAGAAATTTTTTAGAGTTCATGGTTAACGTTAGAACATTTTCTAGAATGTAGACGTAGGTTCAGCCGCACTGACTATAAGACGAAAAATGTTTGAAACCAAATCAAAAATTAAGCAACTTTTCATAAAACTCCAACGCCGGACGTGACATAGATTGTTGGTATTAAAGCGGTTATATCCTCTTGAAAGCCAGGAAAAATTCTTTTTTGTGATTTTTTTTTGTACAAATAGCCATTTTCTTCATTAAATATGTATATAAAAATAATGTACATTTAGAGAGCTTATTGTACTTTAATAATCGGTGATCTCTTTTTCACGTAACCGGTATCCCAGAGGCCCTTCGGAGGAAGATTTAAAATTATCTTCAAATGATCTCAAATCCCAATACCAAAACCAAAGAAGAAATATTATTACTGTAAATGAGAAAAGTGCTGACCGAAGCTTGAAAAATGAGCATTTCTATCCAAAAATGCATATTATTGTCTTTACCTGTCCAATAGACTCCAGAAGGTCCAAAGTACTCCAGAGTGGATTAAAAATCGAAATTATTATGAAAAATCTTATTTTATCGACTTTACCTGACAATATGTCTACGAAGGTCGAAGAAAGATATACTTTAGAGTGACTGTAAAAATCAAAAATATACCTTTTTCCACTTTTCCTGACAATGTGTGTGTAAGAAGGTCGAAGAAAGTGATTTTACGATCGGTTAGTCGTTTCACAATTTATCGTATCAAATTTCGAAGAATGTTTTTGAACTTTATACATATAAATGAACAATCGATAAATACGCGAAACAAAAACCGATTTTTGGAAACTCGCAAGTGGATCCAGCTCATTGAGAACAACTCTGTCTTAGATGATGTTTTTGTCAATAGAAACGGTCAGTGAAATAATTAAACCATCGCTAACTAAATTCTTTATACTTTATAGTTTGACGCTACCGTTTGCTTTTTAGGGTCTTTAAATCCCAGATCCAACACCTTAGTTTGTCTGTAATCTTTGACGAAATGATTTTCCAGATTTCTTTCATGATGTTAAAAGCTCAGTTTTATCTCGCCGTCACAAAAACGGTTGACCTAACTCATTCTATTTACTTTTCCTAAATTATAAATATGCTTAATGCTCTTCATTCTCCAAAATCTTACAAATTCTCTTTCAAGTTTTACAAAATTAAAACATTTCTCATAATTAACAACGTTGAAGTTACCTTTATCTTCTGCTCACTAATTGCGTTGAACTTTTCTTATATTTTACCTCACTGTCAGCCGAGTCAGCTGCACGTGACATATTTCTTTACATTTTCCAGACTTTCTTAGCAAATTAACAAAAAAAAAGTTGCTAAACTGAAATGTTGCATTTATAACGAGCTAAAGCTGAGAGGAAATGAGTTGTTTGAAGTGCGGAAGAACAACAACCAGAAATATTTGGGTTTGCACCGTTTCCTTTGTGTTATACTCTTATACATGGATCTTTGCGAGCAGTCAACTGTAATCGCACCTAAAAGTATGCTTGCTAACTCGCAAAAACTTTTAGACACAGCGCACACATTTTTAATGAGTTTACACTGCGGATGCGGCACAGGAGCGGTGCAGCTACGTTAAGAGCTAAGGGATTAAATCTATAAATATATACTTATTTTTACATCATTTTGACCCCTTTTGAGGCAAGCTTAATTAACACGCTTGTATAAGGCTTAATATCTAAGAGTATGCTAAGAAATTCACAGCTGGAAATCTATGCCTGGTAAAAGTAAATTTGAAATTATTAATTTATAAACATACGGTGCTTATTTTAACTAATTTAGAGCTAAAATTGTGAAAAAGACTGTCCTTTTTGCCGAAAGTTATGCTACGAAAATGTGTTTAATGACATAATATACTATGTAGTGTCATATGCGGAGCTAAAAACTGCATATAATTCCTAATGGTATGCTTCAAACTAGTATTCAACCCCACAAAATGCTTTTTAGCTCCAACTGGTATGCTAAAAAATACTTTTCAGCGCTACATAGTATGCTACAAAAAATTAGCAAACAATTTAGAAAGCTATACCTGGTAAAAATAAATTTCAATTTATTTCAATATGCACCGAATGTTTATGACAACATTTGTTGCCGAAAATTATGCTACAAAACACAATTTCCTCTTACATAGTTGTATATAACGCCTAAAGGTACGCTACAAAAGACCATGTGGTGTCATATGCAAAGATAAAAACTGTATATGCTTCAAAATACTATAAAGCTCAGCTTGTTATGTTCGAAACACTGTTTAGCTCCGAAAGTTATGCTAAAAAATACATTTAAATCTCATTGTATACTACGAAAGTTGTAACAACAAATTTAAAAAGCTATACCTAATAGAAATAAATTTGAAGTTGTTAATTTATAAATATTCTGCTTACTTTAACTCATTTTGCGCTAGTTTTAAACAGAACAAATGCTTGCTTTGCAAATCTGGAAGAAAATTCAACGTTGTGCTACAAAATAACTCTGCCATATGTTAGGTTCAAAACTGTATGTAGATGTATATAACTCCTAAAGGTATGCTAGAAAATAAAATGACGTGCCATACGTAATGTTAAAAACATTGTAAAGCTCCTAAAGTTATGCTAAAAAATAGTTTAATCTATTTTTCATATTTCGTTAAAAAGTAAATAGCTCCTAAAGGTATACTACTATCTTACTAAAAAGTATTCACCTCCTACAGTTGTACTACAATACAACTTCAACTAAAAATCAGCAATATTTTTAATTAAATCGTAGCACAGCTGTCGGCTGTTATACGCTACATTTGCTGAGTGAATGAAATAGCCTGGCACCGGTACAAACATATAAAAGACTATAAAAAGAAAGCACATTTCATTCCCGCAATGAAAATTAATGTTTTGTTATTGTCTGTTGACGGTGCTGTCATTCATTTACTAACAAGTCGACAGCGGCTTTCTTGTCTTTTTGTTACCCATTTTCAACAAATATTTCCCCTGCATTGTTTGCGCTCAGAAAAGTGGAAACTCAGTTTCTTTATGTGCATGCTTTCCCAACTTGTACCCCCTTTTTTGTTTTTTTTTTTTTTTTGCTCGTACAACATGCTTTCGTCAACTTATTTTCCATTTACGGTTAATAGCTGTAGCGGCAAAAACAATTGCTGCTCTCGCTGCTCCTGTTGCTATGTAAGCATTGCGGGTGCTGATGCTCCTGCTTCATGGCACAGAATAAATACAGCATGTAAATACGGGAAAAGTACAAAAAAGAGGCGGCGTACCTGTATGACTGTTTTGCCGGTGATACGATTGAAATGCGTACAGGCAGCTGTTGAATGCTTATATCGCTCCGTACGGAAAGTTTTATGAGGTTGAGTTGAGTTGAACATGGTTGGGTGTTTTGTTGCCACATGCCGTTGGCAGTGAAGTTTTAATCCTGATAAACAAATTACTCGAGTACATACTTTCCTCTTCCCGCAAACGTGTGTGTGTATTTGCAATTGGTGAGCACTGATAAATGTTCCATGAAGATTTTGAAGAGCTTAAAGTGAAATAATTATTTAGCGGAGCACTTTGTTTTTGACATGTTTTCAGTGTTGCGTGGTTCTAACGTGGTAAAACCTGTTAAGTAAATTGACACCGAATACTTTGAATCGGTACTGAGTACTCATGTATAAATTGACGCCGAGTACTTTGAATGGGTACTGAGTACTCATGTATAAATTGCTTTTAGTGCCGAATTTTGCTCACTGGTTTTAATTTGCTCTGAGTAGTACTTTCAGTTTCTAATGAATTCTGGGATTGATTACCGAATATTTAGTTACTGAGTCGTGTATACTATTACTGAATACTTACTTATGGAGTCTTGTAAATCGATAGCAATTACTTTTATACGAACTAAAGTAAACGAAATCGACACCAAAAACTTCTAATCGAAACTATATAATTTGAATTATAAATTCATCGAAATCAGTACCGGCTCCTTTTATACCCTATTTGGTACCCGAAATCATTAGTGATTATCGCTCTGATCACTGTAAATCATCATTGAGAACTTAAATGATTAGCTTGTTCTTATCTTCTTTATTGGCGTGGGCACCAACTCGCGGTTATAGCCGTGTTATCATCCCTCTTAAGGTTTGTGCGCAGTGTTTGGGACCAGCCACGTAAAAAAAAACCCCTATGAAAGGATCAAAACTCGGATGAGTATTCGGTTACAATTTTAATTTATATTTAAGTGCCCGAAATCAATAAGAAATACGTTTAAACTAAGTCAAGCCTTAAGTACTCATTTCTATAATTTACTAATGGCTCTTCTATTACTTTGGCGCTACAACTGTGGATCGGTCTGGGTCGCGAGGACAAAAGATCACTTGTTGCATTTATCCTTTGCGAGGACGCGCCTTCTAGCTTGCGTTTTTTCATACCAGCTAACGGGTTATGCGGGCGAGGGGTTGAAACAAAGTGGATCATTTTGAGAACACTCAGGGCATTAACCACCCCACCCTTTCTCTCTCTGTATTTTTCTCTCCCGATCTATCTCATTCACACTCTGTCTATTTCTCTCTATCTCTTTCTGTCTCCTTCTCTCTCTCTCTCTCTTTAATCCGTTACAGACTAAAGAGCACCGGACATTTAAAGACATTTTGCTGATCCTATTAACTCTTGGCATGAATTTTACAGTTCTTCATTCATTCTCTGCAATTGTTTTGAAGTTCTCGACGGCTTTACTTTTAATGCTCAACTTCGATTGATATTCCTCTCATATTTACATATATTGCAGTTACACAAATTTGTGCATAAAATGCTCTTTTTGTGCTTCTGTTTGAAAACAGAGTTTTCACATCTCAGTTTGTTAACCGAATGAAAGCAACCGAAATAAGCTCGCTTCCGTTCAATATGCTCGTTCACAGACGGTGAAGGAGTAGTGCGGGTCAATGTGCGTGTGTCCGTTAAAGAACATACATAAGCTTAAGTAAGCTTTTCATATTCTACAGTGCAGTCGATATTTACTTCCCATAGATCAAAGGCAACAACAGCAGCAACACAAGATAAATAAATAAATTTTCCACTTCAACGCAATCATTATTTGCTCGGAGTTGAAAGCAGAGATTTTAATTGACATTTGTAAAAAGTTGAAAGTTGTTGTACAAAAATCATTTTACGTTTTCATTTTCATCATTTCCTTTATTATCTTTCTGCACTAACTACTTGCTTGCAGTCAGTTCGCTTGACTCTGCATGAATGGTTGCCACGGCGCTTGGCAGTTGTCAGAACTATGAACTTTATTTCACATATTCATATGTTGTGCTTTTAATTTGTGTTTTTTTCTTCTTCTTTGTTTTGTATTAATGTGTGCTGTTGGAGAACAGATAAAAGTTGTGAACAGTTTTGAAAGTAGCACACATTTTCTAATTAGTACAGTTTGACTTAGTTTATTGATGTTAATGAAAAGCATTATTCAAACATCTGTCTATACAGTCATATGATTTGTTATATATAGTTAGCTATGTATATGTAATTTAATATAAAGCCACTGATTTGGGTCGATTATAGCAGGCTTATTATAGAAAACTAACCATAAAAGTAAGTATGTGTAAAAGAGGTGCTTGTAGAGAACGGAGTAGAGTATAGATTCACTAGGTCAGTACTGTTGCGAGCGTTCTTATTATTAAGAATAATTTTTTAAATATGTATACAAAAATAAAACATTTGAATAAGCATTTTTCTTTGATAAATGACATTTATTATACTAAAAACTTACTTAAGTTGATAGATAAAAAATTAGAATTGCACCGACCTAAGGTCTACTGTGTGTTGTTTTTTTTTTTCAAATATCAAAGGATATTTTCGGTTGATTAAGCGTAAATGGCTTCGCCCTTAATTAAATTTTTAATGATCATGTTATTAGGAAGTGTTCTGAATGCCGACATATGTATATTTATTATGTTATATTCTAAACATGTGTGCATTTATAAATCTACGAATGGTTTTTGCATACGAACAGCATCTTCTGCTAAGTGGCAGAATTTATGATTAATTCTCTTAAGTGTTGTTATTAAAAATATCTCCACAATATTGTTTTTTCTTGTATTTTTTTCCAAACAAAAAACATGCTTTCCACTTGGATCATCACTGTTTTGAAAAACATAAAAAA
>NW_017535518.1:1089061-1099820 GCF_001853355.1 Bactrocera latifrons
TAATATATAAACAAAACTCACAAAAAATTAATTGAATTTATAAAAAAAAAAAATATATTTCAAACAACCCATAATTCCTTATGAAACAGTATCGCGGAGATCAGCACCCATTAAGAAGAACAATAAAATACGCTCAAAACAGCCGCGTCTTTCCAAGAAAGTGAAATTTATCAGTAAGTATTCCAAAACTAGTGTAAATTATTTTTTCAATATATCTATGCATATTTAATTTATATTATTTATGACAAAAAAGTACGCGGAAATTGTAAATAAAACGCAAAATATTTAATTTTTATCAATATTTATTTTGTTACTTTTGAAGTAATTTCCATTAGATAAGTTCAATGATTTTTCCAGTACTCGCAACACTTTTCATAAACATTTTGTGGGATGGCCTTCAGCTCCTTCACAGAATTTTTTTTTTTACATATCTCTTCGGTTGATTGAAAACAGATTCCACGGAACGGCCATTTCAGTTTGGAGAACAAGAAAAAATCACACGGAGCAAAATCTTTTGAATGCAGTGGTTGATCGATGGTGTTCATTGTGTTTTTGGATTTATTCGGAAGCAATGGTGGCTCCATGCGATAATGCATTAACATCGTGAATGGTTCTTCCAAAATTCCGGTTATTTTCAACAATAGACCGACCGTTCCCCCTGAAATAAATTCATGATTCATGAATATTGAAAAAAAAAAACAATGGGCATCACCTTAATTTTTTAGCGTGGTTTCTCCACTGACTGTTGACTTGTTTGCATTTAAAACTTATAACCGGATGTCAAGTGGGTAGTTATAACGCTCTCCATCAATGTGTAATCGGAATTCTCATGATCTAGCATTTCCAAAAAGACCTGTTTACGATAATTGTTTTGAAAAAATTCAGCTTTATCGGGACGAGTCGTTCAAGAACTCGTTTGCTACCCAAAATATACACAAAAATCATTAGAAGGGCTCGCTAGCGATGTCCAGCTCTCTTGCCATCTCTCTAAAACTTGCGTGATGATTTTCAAGCACCATATCCTTTACATGACTTTGAAGAGAGCAAAATCGTCCAGAATGCAACGGCAACTGCAGGACTTGTCCGGAAAGTAATAGGACTGAGTCGATTTAAAAAAATTTATGGAACCAATCGTTACAATTCTTTAAACACTTTCAAAATAGGTTTCTTCTGCGTGGATGCAGAGCATTTTCCAAGCATTGAAGACGCCACGGAAGGTATTCTTCGGAATAGCCTTGAGAGCCGAGGTGCATGCTGCTGGGATCTCCTTTCATTGGCCTTTACAGGCAAGGAAGCAAAAAAAAGTCCGGGCTGTAGGGTGGCTGCGGAAGCGTTGGGATGCTGGCCTTGTTTCGGTAGCAGTTCACAAGAAAGGCGGTCCCGGGACGTTGTCGTGTTGCAACTTCCAAACGGCTGCAATGTCTTGACGCACCCGCTTGACCTGATTGACTTTTCTCTTGAGGACTTCCACGTAAAACTTAGCGTTGACGGTTTGTCCAGGAGGACAAAATTCATGGTGGACGATGCCTTTGACGTCAAAAACAAGACAATGATCATCGTTTTCACTTTGAATTTGCTCATTCTTTCGGTCGTCATCAGCAGCTTCTTCCCGGCCCTCCAGAAAGACCCGGTGCGACCGAAAAACACCACTTCTTACTAAAGCAACATCTGGGTAAGCCTGTTTGATCATTTCAACATTCAGAATTGAATCGCGTACCTCTGCTATAACGAACGTTATATTTTCGGCTTGCACCACTCACAGAAACACGTCGCGCGAAAATGTTTATCCTGTCTCTCCAGGTGCGCGGAGACAAATGACCAGCCGCTCGTTCATCAGCCAGGAACGCTCTCTGCCGAATCAAGTCGGACAAAACTACCCCTACCATTTTTTGATATATCAATTAGCCTGAGCATTTAATTACAATTTCCGAGTGCTATTTTTGTCACAATGTATGCCACAAAAAGTGATACTATGTGAATTTTTTTTTTTTTTCAAAAATAACCTCAAAATCGCATTTTGAAAGATACTACCCATAATTACCCACAATTAATGTACACTGTACATAGTTATTTTTAGAATTAAATAGCGCTTTCCTTCCAAATCAATTTTCATTAATTGAACTTCTGTGCATTCTGACAAATTTGGTATGAAATATTAATCACGTTCTAACCTCAAATATTTAGCAAACACTCTCAAATTGTTTTTGTAGTAAATGTCTGCCGTGCGTGACATTATGTAATAATTCAGCGCAAATATTTGTCATCACAAAATAATATGCATTATTTTTTAGCGCTACTAATCATTTCATTTTGTTTAGATTACAACAAAAATAGAATGAAATATATTCACTAATTTGTTTTTCCTTGATGTCAACTGTTTTAATATTCCTGATAGATTAGAACCAATCGCTTAGTAGAAAGCTGCACCTAAGTATTTTAGCGACCTACCACCCGGCTGGTGGCATTTGCGTCATATTGCAGACAACTTAATTGATACAGGAATAGAAGGAAGCAAAAAATACCCTTCCGAAACTACATTTCACGAGTTAAAAGGTTTCTAGACAAAAACTTGATATTTATTGTACACTTTGTATGGCAGCTATTTTTTATAGTGTTCCGTTTAGAACCATTTCTTTGCAGTTTGTACCGTTACCTTAGAAAATAATCTGTGCAAAATTATATGACGATATCTCGTCAAACAAAGAAGCTTCTCATATAAGGATTTGATTTTGATCGGTCAATTTGCATGGCAGCTATATGCTATAGCGGTCCGATTTAAACAATTTGCTTTGGTAGTGTACCGTTTCCGTAGAAAGTAATATGTGCCAAATTTCATGACGATATCTCGGCAAATAAAAAAGTTCGCCCTATAAGGGTTTGATCATTTTGTATGGCAGCTATATGCTATAGTGGTCCGATATCGGCGATTCCGACAAATTAGCAGCTTTTTAGAGAGAAACGGACGTGTGCAAAATTTCAGCATGATATCTCAAATATTAAGTTCGGGGTATAAAAGTGATGATGTGGACAACACCGTCACGTACTCACATTTGTAGGGTGCACTTTTCGGAATAAACTTAATAATGCATTCATATACATATGCGTGCTTTATTTGTTGTTGTAGTGGTGTCGATTAATGTGAGGTGGCAATCGGCGAACGTAGCGGCAAATGGCTATTGTCGGACGATTACCGCACGTACAATGAATTGCGTTGTTGTAGTGTCTGGTGCAGGGTTGGGGTTTATATTTACTGTTATGCTGATTATGTCTGCCGACCAGTCAGACGAACGTCAAAACTTAACGGACTTCAAGCGTGTGTTGGCTTGTGGCGACATCTCTGAAGTCGCCTTCTTGCTGCCTTCACCGGGGTTTCTTCTACCTGTTTTTTGCTGTTAACCTTTCGTCTCCGACGGTATGTCATAAAATGGCGTCCTGTTTCATGTCTATGTTAGTACCTGGTGTAGCATTTACCTCAGAACAACAACAACATTAACGTGGTAACATTATTACACTACAAAGAAAGGTAAAAAAAAAACAACAACAGCAATGCCTGCCAACGGAGACAGCAAGAAGGAAGTGTGCTCGAAAAGAAAGCTAAAAATAAAAGGACAAACACACCGAGGTAAAGTTGGCTTATTATTATGCCCCAGGGTGTTGTTTGCGCTGTTGTGGTTGCCAGCGTGTTTTGTGTGCGCCAGGCGGGGCTGCGGAGGTGGCAACAGCAGCGAGCCAATTGTGTTATTAAAAAGCAAACTGTAGCCGGCAAAGTCAGAATTGTAACATTGTATGGGTAAATGTGCCACTAAGCCGGTGTGTTTGGGTTAAAAAATGAGGGACCACTGTTGTTTGTTGCATGTGGCGGCAAGTAAAACTTTTTAATTCGTTTTTTTCGGCCAGGTAATGGCTTAGTATGTACATGAGTCATCTATTATACTAAATTGTTGTTATTTTGTTTACGGCTACTCGGCTTGCTTTGTAGTGTTCGACGTGTAAGCGCCCATTATGTGTAGTCTCCATCGT
Organism: Bactrocera latifrons; assembly: GCF_001853355.1. Taxonomy (NCBI): domain Eukaryota; kingdom Metazoa; phylum Arthropoda; class Insecta; order Diptera; family Tephritidae; genus Bactrocera; species Bactrocera latifrons. Next base: position 1,093,082 of record NW_017535518.1, read on the forward strand.
ATAGGTGGGTTTAACAACTGTTCGAAGCGTCTGGGCGACGCCATGAAAATGTATAGTTTGTCCCATTGCAATGCTACACCATTACAATATATATGTAGCCGTCCACATAACTGCAATAATATATCCTTTTTGCCATTATTTACTCGAGTAAATGTACGAGCCCTTATTGTAATGAGTCTTAAACACGGCTAGGCGCTCTTATTTGAGGACATTACGTGTATTAACGCTTATGAAATAATGATTTTCGTAATTTTCTACCTTTGTTGAAATTTAAGCATTGAATGATGGTGTAAACACACAACCTTCACTTAATTTAGACACTTTGCTGTTACATAAACTTAATTTAATGAATTTGAAATTTTATTTTGAGTTTAGTAGTATTACTGATTCAAATTTTAAAGTGCCTTTTCAAATATGCGAAGCTCAAATTATTATTTTATTGCTTTCTTATTGCTTCTTTTATGATCTTGCCCAACGAGTGCTTCTTTTTTCAGAGGGGTCACCCCAAAAGGGTGTCGTAATGACCGCGTTTAAAATTTTTTATTTTTTTTTCAAAAATTTCATAATTTATTTGTTAATAGTGCATGTTTGTAACATTAAAAATCCTAATAAAATAATTAATTTTTTAGATGAGAAAAAAATTTTGAAAACTAGACGTTTTTATACGAGGAAACCCATGTAACCCCTTAAGAAAAACTTATGCACGATCTGAAGGTATGACATTTTAACAACTTTCTCGCAATTTCTGGATTCCATCCTAAAAGCACTGTGCCAGCTTGGCGGTCAATAAAAAACCAAGTCAATTTTTCATACTCTGTCGTGATGTGAACCCTAAGTTTACCGGAGCAAATGTTGGTCCAGAAGGGCTATAAGGCGGATAGGGTAAAATCTTTGCCTACCCAGAGGATACTTGCTCTAAGACGGGAAGCCATGAGCTGCTTGAACCAATATAAACGAATCGTTCGTGGCCACTCCCAAATGAATGGCGCTCAGGGCCCCATTCTCTCTATCCTATAATACAGCACGTTCTTCTGATCCAACCAAATACAAATCATTAATTTTGAGATATCGGATTTCGTCTTTGGACGTCTCTTGGACGTCTCTTAACTTCAATTCATAGGCCCCCACAAAGTTTCCTTATTTTTTAATGTATTCGGCTGCTCTTAAGCTATTGTTTGAGTTACTTCCAAAGATTCTAACAGCACTTCTTTGGTTGGCTACAATATTCATCGGGTAATATTTCCAGTTCCTCTTCTTCAAACTATTTTGGCATTCCTGGGTGGCCTTTATTTTTGTAATATTTGTTCAATTAGAGCATGACTTACGGCTTTAATTGACATATCCCGGAAAAGACGCACAAAAACTGCAGCTTTCCAATGGTAAGAAAGCTGTATAAATTTCTTTGAAATGTATCGAGCGAATAACTCGAAAAGAAAAAATTGCGAATTAAACCAAAAAAATAATAATTTAGTCGGTTGGGATGGTTTCTAATTTCTTCAACAAGTATTTTAAGCCCAATTCACGAACATACGCATGCGATGATTCTGGTCGTCTAGCGGCTTCAGTTCTTGAATCAATTTGATCTTGTGAAGATATAGGCCAAGGTCTGTTCGAAAAATTCGCCATAACGCCGCTCAATAGTTGATCTGACAAAACGATTATGACGACCATAAATTGGACGTAGCGCTCTTAAGGGGCTATACCAGTGTGACGCTTTCAAAAAATCAATTTTCCTTTTATTTATTTATTTTTTTTTGCTTTATCGTTAGTTTATATCTTGAAAAATATCCTGTGAAATCAGAAGGGTCGTGTCTTGAATAAGTTTTTGAATACCAGCGCTCTAAAGGTATAAATCGGATCTATTTTCTCAAAACGATTGAGTATTTCTGGATATATTTACTTTACAATGGCCTACAATCTTTTTGATTGGCTAAAAATCGTCGATATGGCGTTAAAAAAAAAAACAATTTTTTTCCTTAAAAAACAATTTATCAAAATCATCTAATTTTTTATGCATTACATTGGTATAGCCCCTTAAAGTTGAGGCCACTGAAGCCGAACTTCAGTAGTAAATTTGAATAATTCCGACTCGTTGTTGGAAATGTAAAAAAACATGTTGAAACGCTCTGTTTATACGGCACTTTTCGTGTATAGTTTTCCAAAACTTTTTCGGTTTCAAAGCCCAGTAACATAACATTATATCTAATGTTTGCGTTTTCGAGAAAATTGCCGCATAAAAATACCATTGGCAACACAAAACGTTTAAACCACTTTTTTGCTATGTACAGTAAAACTACTACATAAGCTAGAATTCCATTTTAATATTTTTGATAAAATTTTCGAAGTTGGAGGCCTTTAGAATTGAATGCAAAAATAATGTAAAAAAATATGAACTTTTGAGACTAAACTTTGCTGTTTCGAAAGGTTCCTTACTATTTTTTATTTTTACCAAAACTTTGTATTTCGTTCCCTCTACCTGCAGCAGCGTCTATTAGGATGTATAACAGGAACTAAGGCTTCTTTCATTACTATTTCATTGAAATAGTTTAATATCTCAAGCTTCTGTATAGCTGCAGACAAACTTTCTTTTGGTATCCTTATATAATACATACACATATGTATAGATGTCTGTATATGAGCAATTTTAGAATATCCATCAATTAGTCCGACAGAACATTACTGAAATTGCATTTGTAGTTAAAACTTTCGAAACCCTGCGGCAAAGCAATTATGATTATTACGAATGTTATTGTAGTTGTTTTTTGTTTCATTGGACAGCGGCAAACATAATTCGCCATTATAATCAAATTTTACAAAACCTCATTTGCAAATTGAAATTTTTAGTGTTTACATACAGGCATACATACTATGTACATATGTACATATTTGGTCATTGTTTTTTTTTGCACTGTCAAGAAAAACAACTATCGGTCGGAGATAGCTATAAAAACATTGAAATACAATTAAAATGTGCACACACTCGTACATAAATAGTCACGTATTTCAAGTGTGCGAAAATGAAAATTTTCAGTTAATTAAGATTTTCAACCGCAAACAGCGACAATTCAATTAAAGTTTTAATAAATAGTGCAACCAATAACAATGCTCGTTGAAGTATTTACAAATAAAAATGCATGCAAATGATTGTGTTGTCATAACTGATATTTAATTTAATCCTTTTTCATTAACTGAAAATAGCACGAGTCACTTGCGGCCGCAAAGGTGCACGCAAGAAGGCCGTTGGATAACTTGCAAATTGAAAATTTATTTATTGAAATTGATTGGTTTATAATGTCATTAAATCACGCCTGAAAAAATGATGTTTCATGGCAGGAAATTTATTTGAAATTAAGTGGAATAAGTTAACTAGCAAAAAAATTAAATTAAAATGTGATTACAGAGCGAGTATTAAATTATTAAATAAAAAATTAAAAGGCGTAAGGTAAATAATATGTGTTAAAATGCTACAGCAAGGGATTTAAAAATAGAAACACAAAGCAAGGTAATAAAATTTGACGCGAAAGTAGTATAAAATGTGCTTTGCCCCGTGCAAGAATAATAAGATCTCAGAATAGGTGTTCTCATGTGAGGAATCGCGCTTCGTTCAATAATATAAAGTCGCCTATAGTTTGTGAAAACGTTATAATATTATGTACAAACATTCAAAGACAAGAAGAGTTTGGATATTATAGTGTTGCATTGGACAATAAATTGTGCCGCATTTTACAAAGATATCTATAAAAAAATTTTATCGGTCAGTTTGTAAGGCAGCTATATGCTATAATGATCCGATCTGGGAAATTTATACAGATATTGTAGCGTTGCCTTGCGCAATACTCTATGCAGGATTTTGTGAAGACGTCTTGTCAAATCGGCCAGTTTGGAAGGCAACTATATGCTATAGTGGTCCGAAATCAGCGATTATGACAATTGAAACTGAGTGGTTAGTTCGCATATATACGGGATGGCAGACTGACCGGATATGGCTAAATCGACGCAACTCGCCACACTCATTGTTCATACTGAAACTTTATAGGACTTCCAACTTCCTTTCCAGTTTTACAAACTTCGTTTCCATATCAAAAGCAACAATAAGATAATGACAAAGATCTGAAAGAATTTCTGCCTTAAAAAGGATTTTCACATCATCTTAATCCGTTCAAAGGTTATTAGTCTATTTGCATTGAACCGACATTTCTCGAATGATAATGCCAAAAGCATCCCACTATTTGCTAAGCGGAATTGATGGAAACTACCCCGCTCAAATCGGAGGGAGAACGAGTGGACTCTCCGTCGTCATCTTGCGGTGTAGCACTGGACCTATGAATCTCTCGTGTCATTGGTGGACGACAAATTTCTTGACAACCCAGGAGATCTACGAAACTACTTGCTTTTAGCAAAGTTCATCTTGCTGTAATCGTAGGATTTCTTCAAAGACATTTTCCTTTTCATTCTGTAAGGCTAAAAATCCTGTCGGACGCAAATTGTCCAGAATAACATAAATATAATATATTCGACTGTTCTTCAAATGGATTCGAGTTGCCTTGAGTCTAAGCTCTTGGCGATCTTCTCACTCTTCTATCTTCTATAGACAGTTGGTGTGGACTAGGACGGTCCTTTCCAATCTAACCTAAAGAATAACATAAATATAATATTTTCGACGAAAGATTGGTGTTCAATCGGGTTCCAGTTGCCATGAGTGTAATCACTTGGCGAGTATGAACTAGGATGGTCTTTTTCAAGTCTTTTCCAACCTAACCTGAAACAGATTTGCATAGATATAATGTATTCGACGAAAGACTGTTCTTCGAATAGTTTCTAGATGCCGCGAGTTTAATCTCTTTGTGATCTTCTTTCACTTCTACAAAAAGCTAGTATGGAAACGAGCCGTCCTTTCCAATTTGACCTAAACCATATTTGCTTAACCTAACCAGCTCAACAGAGCATTCACTCAATCAGGCACGAACGCATCGCCAATGCTTCTTCAAAGGCTGAGGTAAATTGCTCATTTGTAGAAATAGTTAGGCTCGTCACCAAATAATGAACCATTCATGGTAATCATGAAATTGACCCGCGACCGCTAATTTGATGATAACTCACTGTTTTTTATTATTTTTATTTTTAAATAATTTCTCCATCCAAAAGGCGTTAAATTAAAAGCACTCACTTTTAACAAATACTCCAGAAGTACTTCCGATTATTTTGTAGCAAATTAAACTTAAATACTTGGTGTTCAAGAGGAAATGGCAAAAGAGGGCACTAATTGAAATAGGAGTGGCCGAGCGCCAGAGCGGAGCGGCGGAAATAGTTAGAAAAGTGGAAAATCGTAGTTCAACTCGAGCCATTATTACAACAGTTAGTTGAAGTGCTGCACTAATCGCAGCCAACAAAAAAACATAACAAATTCAGTTATAAATATGAGTCTGGAAGGGTGAGGGTAAGGCTATGAGCGCAAAAATGACAAATCGCCAGCAATTCAAATGACATTTTTCTTTCACAAAATACAAAAAAAACGTAGAAATATACAAATAAATAGAAGTGCGAGCAGCTGCCAAGTGAAATTGTTGCTGCCAAAAGTGCATACGCGAACTAATGGCCGAAATGGATGAACTAACTAACTGACAAAGTGGCGAGCTGCCGGCATGGACGCTGCAGCCGCCGACGTCGAGAACTACAAATGGTTGTGAGTGGACAATATTTTAATAGCGTTTAGTCATTTGTTAAGCGTTGAGATAGATAGCGCATAAGTGGAGAAGGGAAAGTGGCAAGGAAGTTGTAAACCCAGGGAGAGTCCATACCTTCGGCTATACGAATTTTAGTTAGGAACTTAGTGCCGTCGCCATAGTAGTACACAAGCAACGGAGTCAAACCGGTATGCGGCGACCAGACAAATGATGGTTTCGGGTGTTAAGTGAGTGAGTCGAGTGAAAAATGGTTGGAAAGACATTTTTGTGTAGATTTGTGAGTTTGCCGAAATGCATTAATCCCTTTCAGTGCGATGACTGGCGGCCCGGTCGTAACTACTAACGTCTGTTGTTAAGCCAACTTTTTCGCCACTTCACGATGATGTTGCTAGACAAAATTACTTTTTGAAGTGCTTACTTAACTCGCACATGCATATTGCTTGAAGATTCTTAGTACTTAGTTCTTCAACTAAAATTTTTTTTTAGGACACACTATGCTGTGGTGAATGGAGTTGTTGTTGATATTTATTCATTATGGTTCAACTTTCGTAGATTATTATGCGTGTTGATTACTTTATGGAGTTGACCGATTAATAAGTTTTTCAGTGTTATGACATTGTGTTTATTAATATTTATTATACCTTGAGTATGGTTTCTGTAAATGAAAACGTCGGGGAAATCTATCAAATATACATATATATATCTTCCATGTCCGTTCATGATCAAACCACTATAGCATATAGCTGCCGTATAACCTAATGGGTTAAACTCAAGTCCATATATGGAAGTTTTTTTTATTTGACAATATATCTTCACGAGATAAAGATACGAGATATATGTATGTTATTGTCCAAGGGAACGCTAGAACGTCCGAGCATATCGTTTGGATCGAACTACTATAGCTTATTGCTGCCATACAAGCTGACCTATCAAAATCAAGATAAAGATCTGTTTATAACCTTTTATCTTTAACAATTTCTTTGTAGATTTGATTTTAACAATATTTAAAATTAAATTTTTTTAAAATTTCTCCAATTTAATTTTTATTTTTATGG
>NW_017535518.1:1100520-1130810 GCF_001853355.1 Bactrocera latifrons
TATTTTTTCACAAAAATTAATTTTCGTTAAAACTTTTTTTTATTGCATTGTTTCAGAATTGTGTTTTTTTTAAGTTTTTTTTTTCATTTTTTACCTCAAACATTTTTTTTTAACTTCCTTGTCTACAACAATTAGTTTTGATTTTTCGTTTCAAGAAATTTTTTGTTTACAAAATATTTTTGCTGTTTAATTCTTTGTTTCGAAATTATGTTATGTAATTTTTCGAATTGAATTTTTATTTAAAAATTTTTTATATTTTATAAATAGTTCGTTTTTTTATTTAATAATTGTGGCGTATTATTTCAGCTTACTTTTCTAAAACTGGAGTGCGTAAAAAATAAATTTATTTAATTTTTTTTTTCAAAGTTGGAAAACTGTAAGTAGTGTACTCAGCGGTTAACCTAATTTTGCGCCACTTTTGACCTCACTCATGCCAGACGACAAAGTTTCAAAGCTTAGAGTCAAAGCGCAGTTAACTAGCGCTAAGTACTGTTATTTCCATCAAAACAGAACGCCGTACAATTTAATTTTCACATATGTAACACACACACTAACATACATAAATACTACATGCTGCATACACCCATATGAGTAGAAGTGTGCTCTTAATTTGGAGCACGAAAATTTTGTGATATTTTTCCCATGAATTTCTTTTTTACATTTTTTTTCACTTTTACAGTTTTTTTACTATATTTTCTCTCTTTTTTGGTAATTTGCATGCGCAACACTACTTTTTAATGAATCCCAAACATTGCTTTGTTGTTGTGCAGCCAACAACAAGCGCAATCTGCAAAAGTAAGTTTGTGAAAAGCTTTGCTCAGCAACAAACATGCCGTTAATGACTTGACGCGCGCAGCTCGTGATAACAAGCGCAAAATTTCGGTGGATTTTGGCAAGAAAATAACAAAATGCACGTAAAAAATTTAAAAATAAAAAGCGAATAAAAAATAGATAAATGAAATTCAACAACTGACTTGCAATAAAAAGCGCTCGCCCTTTTGTTACCGTTAAATACAATTCTACTAAATTCATTTGGTGAATTTTGCACTCTTTCATCTAACGACTTTCTAAAGAAAATTGCAGTGAAAGCGCGCCATTGCTGCAATAGCTGCAAAAGCAACACAAAATGAAGTGCAAAAATCGAGGAAAAAATGGAAAATGCAATGCAACTAATGAATTTAAATTTACAGTTAATAGACTTTCGGTGAAGTGGTAAAAAGCGGCAGTGAAGGGGGGTGTAAAAAGCATGCTGTTGCGCGAACGTGCAATTTCAATGCAAACAGCTTGTAATTTTGGCAAATACTGTGGAAAGAACATTAAAAAGTGGCAGTCGAAAATGCAAAATGGAGCGTCATATAAAAATCATGAATGAATGTCAATGACAATTCGTAGCGATATTTATTTTTTCTTTATTGTATTTTTTCATCTTTTCTGAATATTTTGCCTTTTTTATAAATAGTAGCTATTAAAAAAATGGTTCAAAAGCATTGCTATGTGTCCGAGATGGTCTACTCAATTCATGTTTTAAAACTTATTAAGCGAATTAAAAGCGGATTCTACCTAAAAGTCCATTTTTATTAGCAAAACCTTAACTATCAATTTCAAACTGCACGGTCATCAGGATGAAAAAAAAAAATCCAAAATCACTATTTGCATTTTAAATATTCTGAGCTTCAATAATAATGATCTGAATACTTGTCTATATCTGCGTAACATGAAAAACGTGAATAAAGAAGAAGAAGAATATATGGAAATTCAGTTGCCGTGACGTCATCACAGTACAACAGCTAATCTGGGGGGTGATAAATTCCAAATCAGGGTGATGGTACTGGTAAAACCCTCAGTGACCCCTTTTTTCCTTATAAGTATGTTATTAGACTTATTGGAATATCAGGAATCCTGTCAATGTAAGAGCTGGTCATCACTCAATATCAATATCTCTCAACCAATTACCAGTCGTTCGGACCAAACCGATTAGATTCAAACGAGAAGCAAATTTTAACCAAAGGGAAATTGTCTGACGAGATATACTATACATGGGTCTAAATGTAGAAGGTAGGGACTCATCCAATTCCTTTGCATTTCCATTGTTGTTGTTGTAGTACAGAAAATATGGCTGAAGCAATATTGCTGAGATTCTTGAACAGTTGCCTGCCAACCTACGGTTATCCCTTGATCTTGGCCCTTCCAAACAGGACTTTTAACATTTGCTGAGATCCTCGAACCGCGCATGAACCACAAAGAGATTCCTCTGCTGATGTTGACAATTCCACGTTCCTAGCTATATCCTGTCGGTTGGCTTCCACCATTCCTTTCTGGAGGTAAGGGAGGTTAAAAATCAACTTTTTTCTTTTTTTTTGTGGAACGAGTCCGTCGACCCGGGCAATGACCTTCACGGAACATTGTCCGATGCCCAGTACTCTCCTCTCACATCTACTCCATCAACTTAATCATGACCGGAGATGAATCTACTCTGAAACCTGGCAGGGTTTTAACGGAACAAAAGCAGTCGTGATATTAACGCACCAGCCATTTCTACAAGGTGTCACAACTACATCCTCAAATGACGGAATAACTTGATCACCATCGTATGTTAGGTGTCACAACCACATACCCAACTAATGGATTCCTTGATCACCAGTCCAGGTTAGGTGAGGTGAAGTGTTCAATCCTAACAAGTATCACACCTAAACAGTTTAGAACGTCGGTCCGTTGTGGTACCTAAAACGCTCCTATATAATGGATCTTAAGACCCTTATAAATCGAAAAGTGCTTGAGCATATCACAAATTTGTTGAGACAGTGAGTGCCAGTTGCGATTATGTCTTCTAGTGTGCCGAAGGTAAGACTACCGAGTTGTTTCAGCATCAGTCTTGCAAAGGCTGGACAATGGAGGAGGCAATACCTGAATGTTTCCACCTACCTTTTTCTATGTAACTTTGTGTTCCACAAGACTTTTGGCTTTGCCGCATCCACACCTATTAAATATTGTCCAGGAAGAACCTCAACGACTGCTGCAATACACTGCCTGATGACAATGGTACTGCCTAATTATTATAATTATATATTTTTTTTTTTTTGTAATTAACAAAATGGCGGCTTTAGAAATTTTTTATTCACATTTTTAAGAAAAAACTAATAAAAAAAAGTGAAATTAACAAAATCTTCGATCTCGATCAGGCAAATGTTTTCAAAAAAGGTGTAAATTTTATTGAAATATGCTGAGCGGTTTTCGAGGTACAGTGGTCGCCAATTGAAAAAAACTTAATTTTGAAAAAAAAAAACATTGACATTTTTACGAACCCAATTTAAATCTCGTAAAAGATTTTTATCGTCATCAATATCTTCCATGTAAAATCCTCACCCGATCAAATGCACCATATTTTTTGAAAAAATATGATACAAAATAGGCGAAGCTTCAGAAAAGTATAAGAGGCATGATGTCATTGTAAAAATTAATATTCTACATTCCTGAGTTCCGTGTAATTTAAAAATTCCCCATTATTTTGGCGACCGAATTAACTGCCGTTATTTGTTTGGCATTTGTTCACGTTGCCACTTTTGTCCATCGCACAGCAAATTTTGCACATTGACATTAACGTAAGTGCAACATGTCCTGCATACGCCATGACTAAGCGGAGCTTTTCATACAAGTGGTCGCCACTAGCTGCTGTGCCCATGTCACTGCCACTGCCGCTGACGTTATATCCCGTTGCACCGAAATGCAAATGAGCAGCCAGTGCTTTGTGTGCGTTTGCCACCACCGCTGTATTGGTGGTTAATCTTTGAACGCTGGTTAGTGCCCACTTATTGGTTGGCTGCTCGGTGATTTGTTTGCTGTTCGTTAGCTGTAGTGGACGCGACAAGCGAAAGCAATAAAGACAACACAACAACAACCTGCTTGTGACAACAAACAATGTTAAGTGTAAAATTCATGAGAGAATTGACGTTCAAACTGCGTTCGCTTTGTATTCACCGTTCTGATGTGGCAGGCAACGAACACATACGCACACACACACACACGCTTACACAAATGCAAACGGCGTGCTGGTCAAAATGTCTCACATGTACTCGTTTGTCCAGTTTGTCGTGCGCTCATTGCTTTTAGCGCTGTTGTGGTTTTCAAGTGACTCGTGTTGTATGCAGTTAGGTCCCAACGCCGTGCCGGGGCGCTCGCATGGCCTTTGTTTGGCTACAAATTTCGGTTATGTGCGTTTACTTCGAGAACATAATATGACTTTCATTTACTATTTTTGACAAAATTTGATTAAAAGTGTTGCAAACTATTTTATGCGATAAATTGAAATTTTCATCTCTATATTTATTTGAATCCGCTGCTTTAAACTATTGCTATATGTCGGACCAACTTTTTTCTGTTACTTTAGTATTCGTGCTTACTACATTATCTTTCGTACAAATTCAAAGCCATCTCTTTGCTTCTGATAGATTTATGCAATTTAGCACGTTTTATATTGTATATATTCATCAAGACTTCATATTACCTATCTGATGAAGCTCCTCGATAGGAAGAAGCCAGATTTTGTCTCGATGATAGTTCGAATACACAACCATGCCTGGAGCAGTTACATACATAAAGTGTATATTATAACCATAAACACGTGCCTAATCTTAAATTTTTACTACTTCGATTTCTATCATAAATGAAGCCATTTTGTCAATAAATAGAGAGCACTTTCGTTATGCGCTGTATCAAAATGCGCTCTCTAAGTAGTTATATAGTCACCTATGAATTTCATAAATACGAATTTTTTTATAGTACGTCTTCTTTATCGACGTAGGCACCGCTAAGGTGGCTTATCCCACGGTAGTTGACGTCTGCTCCATCGTCATCGATTGGGGAATCAGTCTCACAGTTCTCTTACACCGAGTTGCTGGTGACAGCTCTCAGAGAGCAGGAGTGCAAGCGAGCAGAAAATCGTTCTTCGTTAAACCTTCCTTGTGTTATTTGATGTGGTTGGTGGACAAAAAGCTTGACGCATTTTCCTATGATGGAATCTAGTACTACAGATAATCATATTTCGGGTCTCGGCAAAGTCGATCAGCCTCAATTCATTTGGAGATATGTCATCATGGAAGCTGTAGAGACTGGTTGGGGTATACTGAATAGGGTCTCAGATGTTTGCTTCTGGGTGTTACAAAAGTCTAAATGTTACCCGTTCAGAACGTAATAAGAGAACTTAGACCAGAGTGTGTAGCACCGTTTCTGTTCTGAGTGCCTTCTAGTTTACTGAAGATGAGTATCACAACGGCATTATGCTGAACCGCACCTGTGTATGTATATAGTGTTAGAAAGCTGCACGGTGCATATTCATGCTAGCCACCAGTATACGAAACGCTACCCTGCATAAATATTTCCGTTCGAGTCTCATAAACAACAACAACATCATAACAAGTCGTTGCAATATGAGCAGAAACAAGCAACCTCATTAACAGGACAATGTATGCGCATCAAGTGCAACAAAAAGTTAAAGCAACGCGCTGTCGTGTAATACTGAATACCATAAGCACGCACACACACACATACACTTATTTATACACAGATAGTAGCACAAGCAGCAACCGAGCAACGTTGCCACATATTTGTGTTGCAACGCATGACAACAAAGTCGCAATTTGTTGTTATTATTATGCATATCCACATAGTTATGTGTATGTATGTATGCGCTTGAGTACGAGTGTCTTCTAAACCGGATGCGGATGCGCCGACATTGCTGTTAAATGTTACTATAAATGCGCCAGCTGCTCGCTGCGCCTTGCTGTAGGCTACAGACTACAATCTAACTGTTTAGTTGTTGATATTTCATATACGCGCTTGTTGTTACGTTTGTTTTTGTACGGATGCCGCATTAATGCCGCCATTTTAATGTTTATCACAGCGGAAAACGGAAGTGCTAGCAAAATGTGCAACAATGTTGCAGCACTTGGTTGTTTTGTCTGGCAGCAGATTGCTGCGTCTAGTGGTTGACATTTCATAAAATCATGCCTTGACGCATTGCAAATACCGTTAAGTGTGTTGACAACATGACGGCTAATTTTTTTCTATTGTTCTGTTCTGTTGGTTTTCGCAGCGAGGGGATTGTTGCGAAGTACGACGTAGAATCTCCATTCTCTTTTCCTTCATGCTCCTTCAGCGAATTTTGTTTTATCTCTTTCATCAACTGAAAACGGGTTCCACACACAAGTCACAATTTTAGTTTGGGGAACAAAAGAAAGTCACACGGAGCCAAATCTATTGAATACGGTGTTTGATCGATGGTGTTCGTTGCGTTTTTGGCTTTAAATTCGGTCACAATCGTGACTAAATGAGATAGTGCATAATCATCTTGATTTTAGAGCGACTTTGACAATCGTTCTTGGTTCCGGCTCGCTTTGTTCTCTCCATTTTGATGATTGTTGGCTTGTTTATATGTCAAACTGATAAAGCCATGTTTCATCATCAGTTATAATGCTCTCCATGAATGTGGGATCGGAATGCGCGCGGTACTATTTTTCAAAAAACAAAAAAAAAATCAGTTTTATCGAGACGAGTCGAGCAAAACGCCTTTTATACTCAAAATATCCACCAAAATCCTTCGCAGGGATTCGAGAAAGAAGTCGAGCTCTCTTGGTATCTCCCTAACACTTGCACCATATCTTTCGCTTTTTTAATATTTTCAAAACGAGGCATATCTTCAGCAATCTCTCGACCGTCTTTGAAGGCTTTGTACCACTCGTAGCTTGTGTTATTGATTAAACTGATTCACCGTAAGTCTTTTCCAACATTCTAAACGATTCTGCACACAAAATTTTATTAGAAACACAAAATTTTAGATAAATCCTTTAATATTTTTATCCAATGTAAAAATCGCAACACACTACTGAGGTGTACCGACTTAAGCAGCTGGTTGACAGATCGCGCTCATATTTGGCATAGTAATTAAGGACAGTCTTACCAATTCAGCAAGATACATGCTTTTGAAATATCATTTACCCGAGGAGCTTAGAATGATTTTTCTAGACCTTCATGGAAGATACTGACTGAATGTAAGCGTCAGTGGGAATATTTGACTCTAACTACTTAGCTCTTGGGATAGACCATCATTATAGGTGTGCAATTCAACCACAACTTCTAGCCAACGATAATGTGGAAGAAACCTATTGAAATTCCTTATAAAGTATTTTAGCGAAATCTCTCAATCAGCATCAAATGGATTTTCCCAACAGTAGTGCTTTTCAAGTTTTGATACGATTCTGACACCTGCTTTTTTTTGTTATTTTTTTTCGATATTTACATTTTTTTTAACTTGAAAAATAAGTTAAAAATGCAGATTTTTGTAAATCGCTGCCATTTTCCAGATTTCCAAAAAAAAATTTTGTGGTTTTAAGAATCTAAAACTGCAATCTCTTGCCTTCGTCCTGTCTGGAGTAGCAAGGTTGTGTCAAGGACAGAATTTTGAAAAACGAAAATTGTTACAAAAAAAATTTGAAAAAATTTGAAAATTTTTTTCTATATCCTAGTTTAAAAATTAATTAGTGAAACAAAAAAAAAAAGTTTTGAATATCATGAGAAGTGTTTTTGCAAATCATCGTCAAAAATCAGCCCAAAATTTGAGCGCGAAGATAAAAAACCTCTTTAAAGTAAATATTACCAACTTCGCTTTCGTATCAGCGCCTATCAGTATCCACACAAGTGATAATTTTTCTTTTGCTTGACCTCAAATTGTCCTTTCTGGACGCATAAGTGTTTCTACTCATGTCCGCACGTGTGAATATAAGCACATTTAAAGCTACATAAGAATATATTTATGTAGTATGTATATACATACATATGTAGATCTCTATGCACTATGCACTCTTTGTGCGCGCATCCCAAAATCCTGTGGTCCGCCAGTTGGCTGATTGGTCGTAAGCAAGGTATTCATGCGTAACTAGGTGGTTGGGTGGTCGGTTGTAGGCAACGGTCGAGCGCATTGGCGGTCGTTTCTTGTGGTTATGCTGTTGACAAAGATCGGTGAACTCAAGCGTATGCACTTGCTGCTGCTGCTGCATTCCATTGACACCGAAAAAATCTGTATATTTGCTGACGCCTTCGTTTTTGCAGCATTTGTGCTTTGCTCACCGCCACTCGACTCGCTGTTGTTGTTGACCTGCTTGTGTGCGACATGAATACGATTTTCACTTATAAGTAAGCACCCACACATGCACAGGCTCTCATACAAACATTAGCAGTTTGTCTACAAGTGAAATCACACTTGATGCTGACTACCAACTGCTAACTCGCGGCTAAGAGTGTTTTATGTGTCACTTGCAGATAAAGTTCAACGCTACAACAATAGTATAAGCCAAGAACCACAACAATAAAATAGTATATACCGTTATTCCTAATAGTTTAAATGACAAAAGCATAATGTTGCCAGCAGCAGAAATACACTTTTACCATTTTATACAGATAATGGCTAGAGTTGTAATACACTAAGGTGTTCGTCATTTTTAAATTTCAATTTTATGCCCTGAAATTTGGCATGGATTATTGTTCAAAGCAAAGGTGCAATCTGTGAATAAACGGTTTAGATCGAACTAACATGGCATATACCTGCCATACAAACTGACCGATCAAAATCAAGTTTTTATATGGCAAACTTTTTTATTTGACTAAATAACTTCACAAAATTTAGCATGACTTAATTTCCAAGGCAACAATGCAATCTTCGAAAAAAAATTTTCGATCGAACCACTATTACATATAGCAGTCGAACAAAGTGACCGATCGAAATCAAGTTCTTGTATGGAATATTTGGTATTTTGGTTTTTTCTGGATTATTTTTTTTTTATTCGAATACAAAATTTATTGCTCTACAAAAAAGAGCTTAATAATTTTTTTCATAAAACTACCCCTTTCAAAGTTATACGTGGCTAAAATTAGGCATCAAATGACCTGAGCATTCATACAAGTGATGACATGCTGTGTTACTCATAGGACATGGTGTACTAATGTATGAGTGCACTACATTTGACGTGTAACTTTAAGTGCGTATAATTTTTAAATAAAAAAGTATTGTTATGAAAAAAATCATTTGGAAAATTTTGTAGAGCGAAAGATTTCGTATTCGAAAATCATTTAAAAAATTTGGGCTTTGGAGATAAAAAATTTCAAAAAATTTCACATAAAATGTATGCGAAAAGTAAAATAAGATAGGCTTGTTTTAAACTGAAAATAAAGAGCTTGCTTGCGTTGGACGCTGAAATATTAGGGAAAATCCGCTAAAAAAGATAACCAACTTGGCAAATAACGGACACCCTAAAAAACACACTCACACAAAAATGCAAGCATTAGCATAAGTCTTATATGTATGTACAGATATCTCTACAATTTTATTTTCACACATAATCACATGTCTGCGCATAACACTTGAAAGTGTCATAAAAACGCACATTTCCAGTGGTATATGTGTATTTAATACTAAAAGTGTGCGTATGTGTGCATATTTGCGGTCACCCATTTTGTTGTTGGTCTTCTCTAATCCGCCCCCAGCAGCACAGCAGTTGTGTGTGGAATAGTCAAGTGTGCTCTTGTGTTTAATGCGCTCGAAAGCCCAAGACAAAAGTGCAATTTTATCACTTTAATTCTCACTTCAATTTAAAAGCAAGGAAGTATATGATCGGGCAGAAGCAGTGTGTGCCATTGAGTGACAGACTATTTTAAGGCTTTTATTAAATGCATTGTTCTGCTTATTCTCATTGGCAACTGCACACTTTATTCGATTAAAGTTTAATATTGTGCTCGGATTTTGTTTGAGAGGATGCTTTCTAGAATGATGCTATTGTACATTTGAGCTTTGCAGCTAAGCTTTTCTTAGCTCATAAGTATATTGGGTAGTATATTTCGTATTTCTAACCAAACTTTAACTTAATTTTTTTTATATATAATGAACTTTAATGAACCAAATATGTACCAATTAGGTACTTTTTACCATTCTTCCGCTATAGACATAATTCCATCAGAGTAAAATTTTTCTGGCTTCTCGGCGAAAAACTGCGAAAAGTACACATGCTTCTATTGAAGCCAACTTTACTCCATTGGGAGAGTTCTGCATTGACCGAAACAAATGGTAGTCCGATGGTGCAAGGTCAGGGCTATATGGGGGTTGCATCGGGAAGTGCAAGCCAAGCTCTCCCAGTTTTTGCCGAGTCATCAAAAATGTGTGTGAACTAGTGTTGTCCTGATGGAAGATGATTCGAGACCATTTGTGGAGTTTCACCACGCTTGGACTATGATCTTTTTCGCACATTATTGTCGTATTTGATCCACTTTTCGTTTGTTGTTACCATTCGCTTCAGAAATGGTTCGAATTTATTGCCTTTTTTAAATAATGCAAAACCGTTTGATGACGAATGCTAAGAACCTTAGCGGATGTAATGGTTGTTTATGTGATGGTAATGGTCAATATTTTCCATAATTTCATCGAGTTTTTAAACGTTAGGTCGATCAGAGCGAGATGCATCGTTCACATAGAAATTTTCGAACGTTGTGGTAGACGAACTAATACAACAACGTCTCCAAAAAACTTCATAAATTTCATTGATGGCTTGCGTGGCATTCTTCGCTTTTAAACCCAAAAATTTCGAAACATGCAGAATTTCTTTATTATTTTCATTAATTTTTGAGCAGCGGTAACTCTTACAACTTGCCCGAATTTAATTTTTAATGTTAAATAAAGCTTGAAATCTCACCTTTTCAACACTATACGGTATCACTCATGTGATTGTTAGCACTGGAGAAATACGACTGCATCGTAGATGTCGTCTATTGACAAAATACGAAAAGCCTTTTTGGACTACCCAATATTTTAAAACATTGCTGAGCATAAATTTTGACTTGGCGTCCGAATGCGCTGGCTACCCGCCGTTCGACCCATTTGTGCTTGCGGTTTTTGTAATGTTCTCACTTTCTATCAGTAGTAACTTGGCCTTATTTAAATGTACATGTATTTATCATAAAATATGTCTTAGAGAAAAAGATGATAAGCAATACAAATTTCTCACGACTATTTTCCACGATTTGCGGCGTTTAAACAAAATACAAAAATACTTATTGAACTAAAATCGTCTAATCAGGATGCTGGACCTTGGTGATATAGGAAAGGGCATAAAAGACCCTATAAAAGAAGAATATTTTCATAATACATCCGTGATCTGGTCTCAAGAAAGAAGACATTCGATGATTCATTACCTGTCACGTTGTCATAGACGTATACGTTATCCTTTTTTTTCAAATTTCTATCGTCCACTAAAAAATTGTCAAATTGCATGGGATTCAAACTGAACAAATTTTCTGCGAGCAAATTCAAAACAATAAATGCATAAATGTTCATGCAATATTGAATATATGGTGGTCCCCCCCCCCATTGCCATGAAATGTCTCAATATCACAATAAGTCACATGGCGATATCAGTTTTCACCACTGTTTTTGGAACTGCCGCCTTGGAGTTGTCCCGCCAAAAATTTAATTAAGTTCATCGATGCATTATTGCTGAACTCAATCAACACATCAAAAATTGTACAAAATAATCAGGCAAAAATGTTCGCAATTTAATTCAATTTTTTGCTGAGATGAATATTTTAAGTTACTATAAAGAAATAGCGCTTGTATGTCAAAACGTTGTAAGCATCACTATATAACATTAAAAATGTCAAAATTTACAATGAACTTGTGACTTGCTATATTGCAACACTGGGTACTAGGCCAAATCCCTCCAAATATTATATAAGGCAACCTACGTAATACAAACACTCCCACTGCGGCAGTTACAAACAGATGCTTACAGTATAGTCTTGCCAATGCGACAAGTGCACAAGAGGTGCTCCATTGTTTTCTTGGTGCTTTGCTCTAGACATTTCTTGCAGTCTTCTCGATCTTTCAGCCCTATTCTGAGGACGAGTGTGATCATAAAATTATGTAAAAAATTTCTATTTTGAAATGAAATTCAAAAGTAAGAAAATGTTAAATATATATTATCACAACCTAAAGAATACCTTCTGAAATCTAACAACTTCTCCTTCATTTCGAAAATAGTCAGAATAATACCTATTTAAGCTAACTTCCCGTATTCTCTTAAGCCACATGTTCTATTTAATCATTTTTTCAACCAACAAAGACTCTTCTCTTAAGTCGAAGTGCGGCTGCCACTGAAGGTAATATCGACAGTGCTGCCACCATTGTTTTAATAATAACTTTTTCGCTCGTGTTTACTGTTGCTTAGCGCCTCTGGCATTTCGAAAAAGAAAATACCAACAGTAAAGCACAAATCATAGCGAAAAAGAAAAAACAAAAATGTAACAAAACACACTAATGCGCCGAACAAAGCACAATAAGCGCTAGTGTTATTATTTTTTTTTTTTTTATAGACAGTTGGCAACACAAAGGTGCACATGCTGGCCGGGAGTACTGGGGCACGCGAGTCTAGAGTCTGCCAGCAGAGTTAGAGTGATCCAGCAACACAAATGTGTATAAAATAGCACATCAAACAACAATAATAACAACAGCAAAGCACAAAATGTTGCAAAAAAAAGCGAAGAAGTAAATGAAAAAGTTACACAGTTACTTTTATTTCAACGCTGCGCTTAGCTGGCACACACACGCGCACATATTAAAAACCTTTCCTCCTTTATTGCCACACTTTTGCGATATTAGTAGACATTGCGCATTGTAGTACTGTTATTTATGTAGTATCCGTGTTAGTGTTACTTTGTTGCGCCTCTTTTGCCATTCTTGCAAGAAAAGCGGGTTTTAATTAAAAAACAAAGGAGCAAAAAAGGAAATGTTAGGAAAAAATTAAAAGAACTTCAAAGCGAAAGAGCCACACATGTGCGCATATAAGGGATATTTTCACCTTGCCACATGCACCTTTTCGATGTGTAGACACAAATACCTGCTTTAACTTGCTTCAGGCTTTTATGGCGGTAATGAAGATACGGTGATGCCACTCGGTGCCTCGTTGGCATTCAACCCAGTGAACTAGTCGACGGTAAAAGCGAGCATGTGCTTATAAGGAAGTATGATAATTGTGAACTTTAAGTGGGCGCCTAAGTGCTTAACAAGATGAAGCAGTTCTTATTTTCTCGCGGTATTAAAGAAGCGAACATTTTCATAGAGTTAAATTGGATTACTAGAGTATACTTCTTTTCTTCCCTGTTCGTAAGGCATATGTAAGGAATTCAAGGGTTTTAATTTAAAGTTCTTCAAAATAACAAAAATATGGCGCTAAACCAGAAAATTTACCCGAGTTGAAACCATATATTTACCCGAGAGCTCGTTAGTTTTAAATTGAAACTCTCAAAATAGTAAAAATTTGGCGTTGAAAAGTATACTAGATACTTACCAGAAATGAAAGCGGTTATTTACCTAAGAAAATGCATTAGTTTTTAATAGAAATTCTTTAAAATAGCAAAAATATGGCGCTGAAAAGTAAGCTAGATACTTAACCGAGATGAAATCCGATATTTTCCCGAAAGAATTCGTGGGTTTTAGAAATCGTTCTCAAGTTGTTCTCCTAAATATCGAAGCATTCCAAAATATGTTATTAAATCTCCTACTACATTCAAAAAGGATTGTGTTGGGATCATTTCGAACAAAAATTTACTTCAACGCTTACACATTGGCTCCAATGCCAAGTATTCTTAATATCGTATTCAGATTTTACCGCAATCGAGACTCGAAACAATCGCCCTTATCTTAGCCTAAAAGCGATATATCCATCACCGTAAATAAGCATTCATATTGTTTAATCAACTTTACGACAGCTTGCTTTAGACTTTTTTGTGCTATAGGTTTCTTTATTTAGTACAGGGATTGTCCGGAAAGTGATAGGAGTGAATCGATTTAAAAGAAATATTATTGAACTAATTCCTACAATTCTTAAATAACTTTCAAAACGGCTCCTTCTGCATCGATTCAAGGCACCCAGCTGGATTCCCAAGCATTGAAGGCGACACGGAAGGCATTCTTCGGAATAGCTTTGATAGCCGAGGTGCATGCTGCTTGGATCCCCTCTGTCGTCTCAAAAGACTTGCCTTTCATGGGCCTTTTCAGGCAAATGATAAAAAAAAAGTTCAGTGGAAGCCACATCTCTGTACGGTGGCTGCGGAATCGTTGTGCTGCCGCCCTTGATTAGGTAAGGCGATGTGAGCCGAGATGTTGTCTGGCGCATTTCCAATCGGCAGCGATGTCTTGTCGGACCCGTTTGCCGCTTCGTTTGAGACTTTCACATAAAGAACTCCGTCTTTTCAACCACTCCCAGAAACACGTCGCGCGATAATGTTTGTCCTGACCAGGTGCTCGAAGACAACTGACCAGCTATTCGCTCGATAGCTGGGAACGCCCTCCACTGCATCCAGTCGGTGCGCGCATCTTCCGAAGTACATTTGCGAAGTCTTACTGGAACGAATAGCTTTGACTCGTGGAGAGAGAGTTTGATTTTCTTTGAGGATCAATCCGGTTAACCATCAAAAGGTTTTATCACAGGTTTTATGAGGTTTTATGGTCTATGATACATTTTACTAGTATTTCATGATTTTAGTACTGTTTTAACATATTTTTCCGTGTGTTATACCTAAAAGATCGCATATTACTTCTAGATAATTATATCTCCACCATACCTTGTATGCTCCACACGTTTTTTAGGCGGCGACATAGACATTATTCTCTACATAGTTCTGTTTGCGAAGTCTTTCAGAATGGCTGTGTCACGTTAGTATATGTTTCCTAAATCATTACTTCAAATGAGACAAAGAAAGACAACGGAAATTTCAGAGTAAATTTGTAGCACGCAAGCTATACAATTTTCCAATCTATAATTAATACCACGTACGTACTTGCGGCAACAAATACAACGTAAAATAGGAGGTTAAATAAATATCGATTACTGACGAACGCGCACCAGGAAGGAAGAGTGCAAAAGCAACTGCGTAAGGGTTGCGAATATTATTAACTCGATGGGCATCGCCCCAACAACTCATACTACCGAAAAAACGTCAACTAATCAGCTAAGACAACGAAAATTTTCTTAAACATTGCCAAGCTTAAAGTGGCACTAAAGGAGAATAGAATGGTTTATGTTCAACGTTGATTGGCAATAACAAGATAAATTAATGCGTGCCAACGTAGTCAAACAAACAGCAAAATTTTGCAAAGAGGGCACGGACATTTGTGTACAATACTGAAAAAAAAGAAGTCCCGCAATTTCGGGATTTTGAAATTACAAGTTTGGTATCAAATGAATGTCATTAATTTACCAGCACTAAAGTTTGACCTGAAAAAAATCTGAAAACAAAAATTCCGAAATTTCGGGATTTGGAAATACAATTTTTTTTTTTTTCGAAATTGGTACATATTATTGACTTAGCAAAGTAAAGTTTATATTCTACCCCAAAAATTCTGAATCCCGAATTTTCGGGATTTAAAAACTGCAAAAGTCAATGCCGAAGAAAAATTTAATCCCGGAGTTAAATATGTATTCCACTTCAAAGAAAAAATTCAGAATCCCGAAATTTCGTATATTTATTCAATTGCGATAAATTTCCTTGATCCCGAAATTTCAGAATTCGAGAATTGGAAAAAATCACAAAAGCGTAGTCATATGTGTTTTACGAATATTATAAAAAAGCTTATGTGTCACAAAAATAGTTAAATTGCCAAATCCGATTGTTGAAACTCGATACTTGTCGATACGGGTAATAACTATATCTCCCATTCTACGCCTACAATAGGCTTCTTAACAAAAGTATGACATACATATAACCTTCCATAAGTTTGCGCATGTAGTGGTGGCAAAAATCAACAAATCGACTCAAGGGGCTGATTGCACATTATAAACAAAGAAAATGTTGATTGTTAAGTGTGTGTGTGGGAGCGTAATGCTTGGAGGGTGGGAGGATATTAAATTAGCTTGGCTTGGCTCAAGCTGGTCGATTGACCCTTGTACACAACGCCACTAGGCTATACCACACTAAATGCGAGTGGTCATTAGTTTGCCAGCGCGTATTTACCGAAGGCGGCGAATGGAAATGACCAAAGTTAGTGACGCAGTGTGGCGTCGCATGAGTAAATGGCATTCGTATGGCTGTTTGTATTTGTTTAAGGGTGGCCCCAGATGATGGGGGTTCAAAAGGTAATTAAATCGTGCATACGTTATGTGAGTGGAATTCAACAAAGCAATGCCCATATTGACTTGCTTTAACCAGCGTTGCTTCTTGCTTGAAGGCGTTAAGCTTCTAAGAAAGCGCTTAATGCT
Source organism: Bactrocera latifrons (assembly GCF_001853355.1). Taxonomy (NCBI): domain Eukaryota; kingdom Metazoa; phylum Arthropoda; class Insecta; order Diptera; family Tephritidae; genus Bactrocera; species Bactrocera latifrons. Next base: position 1,116,810 of record NW_017535518.1, read on the forward strand.
ATACGAGTCAGCAAGCAAGGGAAAAAATAATTGGAAAACGTAGTATGCCTCCCCTCAAACGATTTTTGTTTTCATTGTCAACCCCAAGTAGCTTTATGCGTATGAGAGATTTAGCAGATTTTCAAGAGAATGATTTTTGATATGAAATATATGTATATTAAAGCAATAATTTCTATTTTTTCGACTTATATGCCATAAACTAGTCAAGCAACTCTTTTGCGACCACTATTCGACGTCGCTTTAGCAAAATATTCAAGCTTTTTGGTACGAATCTAGCAGAGTCAATTTTAATCACTTCAGAGATTGATTTCGGAATTCACTTTAACTGTTGCTAGTGACAATGTACTTCCAAATTATTCCACAACAAATATTTGCAACCCGAAAAGTTTCAAAAACTATAAAAAAAATACTTTGTTTTGGAAGTAAGATCCCCTAAGGTCATAAAAATAATTTTTAAAACCTTCAAACATAAAAGTTCAGTGGAAAAACCAATCATATATTTCTTCGCATTTATTAGATTTAATAATCTCTATTTCCTAATTCAGTTCCATATTACTGTTTTTTTTTTTTTTTTTTTTAAGAACTTACCCAAACGTACTTATAACAACTCGTTAAATCGTATATCTTACCATGAGGAAATGGCAAACTTTACTGAAGAGAAATGTCAAAACAGCGGTTAATAATATGGCGTCATTTGCTGTCCCTATCGGTCTACTTTGCGTCCTTATTCAAAAAAAAAAAACTTTACAAATTTGTATTTTTCACAAAACCGATATCTAAGCTTTTATTTTTTTCACTTCTTCTCCTGACGAGCTGTTCCACATGTTCACCTAATGTCTGCCCATATTTTATGTGCACAGCTAATGGCACGTCATAAAATGACAGCTCGTGCCGGTTAGTTATTCACGCCAACTATGTTGTTGTGAAACACGGCGTCACCGTTATACGATATGAGCATGAGTTAAACGTCGCTTGTCGTAAAACAAAAATGTTCAAAAAACTGGAAATATGCTGAAAAAGTTATCTGCAGTTTTGTTGTCTATTACTTTTTTCAACTAGCAGTTTTCAACACTTAAGCGGTGCTTAGACAAAAGTTTAAAGCCAAAAAGTCAGCGCTCGTTGTCGGAACCTTTAGTTTTCGATTTCCTTAGTTACCAGTGAGTTTAAAAGACAAGATTATATATTCAACAATTGTTTAGTGAGATGTAGCTGGTTGTGCTTTATTAAATTTCTGAATTCTAGAATTTGGTCAAAGACGTATAAAAGCGGCTTTTAAGAATGACAGCCTCAAAAAATGTATTAAATAGTTTTGGATGACAGGCAAATAAGATCAAAGAGATAGCTGATGGTTAAATATATTGAAGGAATATGCAAAATTTTAGCAATGGGAAAGCTCAAGGCAAATGGCTGCCTCAGTAATAATTCAATCGAGGCAAAAAATCAGGTCAAAAAACAGTAATTACCTCGCACTGTTTTCGCATCAGCCATATATTTCAGATCAGGCTGCCATCGATGTTTTTCTGATATAATGCTGCGATTGCAAAATATTTTTTCTGAATATTTCGTTAGTCTTTACTTTTAAAAATAACATACTAAAAATTTAAATGTATATTTCAAAAAAAGTGTTGAGTGATAAGCTAGTAAAATGTAACCCCCCTGTTAAACCCGCTCCTATATCCTATTTTTAAAACCGTTTTTTCGAAACATTTTTCGAATTTGCGAAGGTTATTCTTCAGAGACAAATGATCCGGCAATATCAATTTTTTCTGCATGTTCTATATATAGTTTTCCATATAATGACCAACAAGTTTTTTCGGTGTTTTGTTTCAAGAAAATTACTATCAAAAAAATAAACATGTTGAGTTGTAAAATGACGAACTTTTTTCTGGTTAGAAGGTAAAATTCTTAGAAAAGAATGCCTAACATTGACAGTCCGGGCATAGGGCAGAATAAAGCAACATTTTTGGGAGGGAAGAAAACGCTACGTATATAACATTTCTCAAAAATGTTACACTCATGCGTCTAGAGGTGGACTACGACAAATATTTCTACAGTCGTAAATCAGGTACAGGCCTCTAGCTCTAAACCTTACATTGTTGACCAATGATAGATTTATTCAAAAATAATTGGAGAATACTTTTCACCACTACAACAACAACAAATGACAAGTCTATTATATGACAGTCTTCTATTGGCACTATATTTGTTAATTGGGTAGCAATACCTAATAACAAAATACACCATGCCTGTCTGCATTTAGAATTTCATGAAAACAAGTTTGCAAATTTACCATATATACACAGCCATAGATAAATATATTTTGCATGCCACATGCGGGTACAATGTGGCACAAGGTGTTACAACGTATAACCTTCTGCTGCATGTAGTAAGGTAATTTACCTGCATTATTGATTTTTTAAACAGTACAACCTTACTTCCGTTTGATTGGTTTGAAATATGTGCATTTGGTTGCAAGTGTGTGTGTGCTCAATATTGTGCATGTCTCTGCGCTTCAGCATATACATTAGTATATCGGCATATGTATACATATATGTATGTATGTGTGTAAGCCTGAGCACCTATATATGGCTTCAGCAGAAGTCACACCGGAAAAGGGCGCGCGTCAGTGTTTCGCTCGCAAATTTATGAATGCTTATCGCATGAAAAATATATGAGCATAACGAGAAAAAATGGCAAACGCAAATATATCAAAAAGAAAAATAAATAAAATAATTAAATAAATAAAGTCATTATTATAATAAATCGTAGAGAAATTGAAGGGCTGGGCTGTTTATTAAAAATTAAATTGAAAATAAAATGCGCAGCAAAATTCAGAAAATGTATCGCTTCATGTATATGTAGTATAAACATTTAAGCACACATATACATAAATATAAATAAAAATTAATTTCCTGTTTTCTTTACTCTTTCTAGGTAAGTGCAAAGTTCCACCAACTGATATATATATATACATATATACTACATTTATCATAAATATCTTAAAATTAATCTGCGTAAGTAAAATCAATAAATATGTATAATAAGCACATAAAACAATAATAACAGCAGCAATCAACATAAAGTGACTCGAAATTTCCATCAGCATTAATACTAATAATAATGAGCTCCACAAAATGACATGCTTACCCGCATATCTACATATGTACATATGCAGAAGTGGCTAAATATTTACACACGTATGTAGATATACCAATGTATTGTGTACAAATGCAAGATTATGCGCCTATATATACATGGATAGCAACTGTAAATTGCATTATTACGTAATTTCAGCACAGCTCAGGTAAATATCGCTTGTATTTTCAATACCTGGTAATAACAACAACTTCGTTGATGTTTAATCAATGGTTTGTAATCATAATTACGTGCATAGAGTGTGCCAAATTTGACTACAATCAGTTAAATTTTGAACTAATTGAGACATTGTGATTAGCCGAGAATGACTAATGAGCTGCCAGAAATTGCTTGGCTAGTAGTAATGGTTGATTGTATTAAAGTGACAGTGAAATATGGATATGAAATATAATGTAAAGAGCGATCCACTTCGAAGTTCCGTACTTTATTAAAGAAAAATCACAGAAACGTCAAACTTAATTGGGAATACTCATTATCATTCGATAGAACGTCATTTGAAATAGATGTATTTTTAGATGATTATTTCTTTCAAGCGTTCGCGCATTTCGACTGGTAATTGGCGAATGAAGCGGAATTGTCCATATAGACTTTCGACTTTACATATGTATCTCCACAGGAAAAAGTCTAACGGTGTGATATCACTCGATCTTGGTGTTCTATCGGCCGTTCCAAAACGTGAAATTATTTGGTCACTGAAGTGTTCTGTCAATAAATTCATTGACTGATAAGTTCTCACCGTCATCATTTTTGAAGATATATGGGCCGATGATTCCACCGGCTCTCAAACCACACCAAACCGTTGTTTTTTCTGTATGAAATGGTAACTTTTGAATCCTTCAGATTGAACTTTGTCTCAAATACGAAAATTTTACTTGTTTACATAGCCAGAAATGGGTATCATCGCTGAATAAAATTGGCTCGAAAATGTCGCATTTTCTTGAAGCTTTTCAAGAGTCGTTATATCTCCTTGCCCAACGCAAGTATTTCAATTATTAATCCAATTTTCCATATCTTAGTTATAAGCGTCGATTGAGATGGCCTCCAAATGACTCTTAATGTCTGCAAAGGATTTACGGCGCGTTTTCCGTTGAAAATATTTCAGTTTCGAACCCAGAAAAAAGTCACAGGGATCGAAATCTAGCGTATACAGATTTATGAGGATGACTATCGCTCCGTGTTTGGCCAAAATGTCAGTCACAATCCCACTAGAATGTGACGGTGCAATGTTGTGAAGAAAAAGCTATGAATTTTGAGCCCTCTATTCCGGTATCTACACCCTGTTTAACTTCTACATCTCGAAACTCCTTCAACCACCAGAAATAATTTCTATCACCTCGTACGCTGATTATTGCACGACCTTTCTCGCTTCTTCGATGCACGGAACCTAACACTATCCCCACTAAATCGGCAGCAACCATATTCGCAAACTGGACGAAGAAGTACAGACTTAACCTTAGTATTGCAGTCGATGGCGTTTAAATTCCGACGGCAATAACTATAAGATTTTAGGTGTGACATCCGACAGAATATGCTCTTTCACACCACCGCGCTTATTGTTAATGTCCGGCAACACGTGCGGCAGAAATATAGAAATCAAATATACAGAAATAAAAACCCGTCCTTAACTACGCCACACCAATATGATCTCCTGGATGCTGTGAAACGCAGACGAGGAAGCTGTAGGCATGCCAGTATACTGCACTGTGGACTATAACAGGATGCCTCCAGATGTCTCCTATCCAACAGCTACACAGTGAGGGCTGTATGCTCCCAGTTAAGGAGCATAATGAACTCCTCTCCAAGCTGTTTCTACCTGAGTGTTTTCGTAGAAACCAATCCTGGAATCCTGGCTTGAAGTGAAATCACGTCTTAGCAGCAACAAGAGGTCCTTCCTGACCTACGTCGACGATATAAGACAATACACCGACCAGATTTCGGACGCAACTAACTTCAGTCATACACTGACCGCCATTCACAGCGGAGCAAGGAAGGTGTCTTGGAATCAAACCACTACCCTGAAGATGACAAGCTCAAGTTGCCGCGAGAATCGCGAGTGACCCTTGCGCAGCTTCGTTCTGGATCCTGTAGCAGGTAAACTCCTACTTATCCAGAATCAACCTCGACATACCAAATACATATATGTATGTCCAGCATGCAACGAGTCCCCGCATTACTCTAACCTCCTCTTTGCATGTCCAGTTTAACCCTGCACATCTGAGATCTCCCTATGACTCCGTTGAAATAGCACGTTTCCTCGGGATACCGTTGGATCAACTCGATGAGAGTTGAATCTTACGACCGTAAAGGGGGCTAGATAACCGTTGCAGGAGGACATGGAACCCCTGCTCGTTTCTATCCTGATCAAAGCTTATCAGCTCTACAATGTCCGATAAGCCATTCAGACAAGTTTAATCAGAAAGTAGTCTGATGCTGCTGTGAGATGAGGACATGCACTATCTGACATATCAACTATGTGTATTATGAATATAAAAATTTCTTTACAACAAGTTATAGAAAGTAATATTGTATCGAAAATTACGATTAAAACACCTTTGAGAAAATATCGACAATTCTGGAACTCTCTAGTTCTTCTTCCTCTTTATTGGCGTAGACAAAACCAAGTTTTACTCTAATAAAATATAATTATGACTTAACATAACAAAAATCCTAATACATAACTGAGTTATACAGCACAGTTTCGGCAGAAAAAGCTGCTTTCGTATTGGTGCGCATCCAATGACTCACTGGGTGTAGCGCACTCAAAGCATTTTGCGGCGAAAAAACGAACGACGGCAGCAACGAAATGCAAGGTAACACCGATTTGCCGCGAAACGGCGGAAAAGCACGTGTATGGAAAATGACGGCGAAAAAGAGAAAATCCGTAATACATAACTGTTTTATATGAAAGGCATAAGTAGTTGTCAAAGGGAAATGAAATAAACAAACAACAAGTAAAGACTGCTGATGATTCATCAACAGCGACCGCGCCACTGCCGGTCACGGCAACGTCGACAAACACGAGTAACCGACAGCAAACAAGCCAAGCAGCAATGGGTTAATTTGAACAGGAAAAACAGAAAAACAACAATAATAACATTTTAGTAGTCACTGCAGACATATACGCCACTACATAAGATTTCCGAATCCCACATAAATATATTTATACCTTCACTTATATATGTATGTATAAGACATATGTAGGTGCAACAACTGTAGTAACATGCGCGAAACGTCAAAACGTGCAACGTGCAACATGCAACAAGTTACGTATATAGCTTATGGTAGACATGCAGGCGAGGTTAGGTTTAGCCCCCGTTGGTGGCGCGACTTGACAACACGTTGGCGAAATTTTTAACTGAAATGGTGACCGCCTTGATAGCTGTAACAACGAAAGGTTTGAGGTATTTAATTGCTTCGGCTTTAAGCTTATTGGTTTGCTCGCTAACAGCGCTGTTACTGGCCGCTTGCGCAACATTTGTATTTGCCACTGTTAGCCGTTGCCGGCATTTGTACCATTTGTACCATTTTTGCAATTTTCACTGTTTTAGCAGTTTTGCCTTTCTACGCTTTTATGCCGCATTTACTCGTTCATTGCTTGTGGCGCTTTGACCTATGTCCTTTAGCGAAAGCACCGTAGTACTACTTACTAAATGAATGAATAGGTGGCAAATGCTGAAAGCACAATGCGGCAATGGAAATTCGCTTTGCAGTGTTGAAAACGTGGTTGGCAACGCTATCGATTAATTTTCTTTTTGTTAGAAACTTCAGAACCAATAGCAGTGTAAGGGGTTGATTTGAGACGCCGCTTGACACTCAATATTTTTGCTTTGCGATTTGCAATGATTTTGTCCTGTAATCTGCTTGCAGAGTTGCATTATTGTAGTGTATGCAGATATACTTGAGATAATGGGTGGGCTAAGCTTGAAAAGCACTGTTAGAGATAAGAGCGTCAAAGAGCTTTTGCAGCGTAAAAGTATGGTTAATTTGTAGCGGGGAGAGATTTCAGTGAAGTAAAAGTACTTGTATAGTTTTAGGAGATTTAAATCCAAGAAAAAAATAATAAAAATAGAAAATAGAAGAACACTAAACGAAAATATCGGAATTTCATTCAAATAATCAAAATATTTAATGACTTCTCCGCAAGCTTAATAAAAATATTTCAACTGAAACATCCCTCTAATAAATTTAATGTACAGATCCCCTAAAACACTAAAAGTACAGCTGTCAAAGCATAAATAATATAAGAACTCCCACCGACAGTGTGAAAATGTATGAAAACGGAAGATAATCCCGCTCATTCCTCATATAGCGGTACTTTTTAAAACTATTAAAAGCGCATTGATCAATAACATCAGTAAAAGTCATTAAATTTTACACCCGACACGGTATGAGAGGATTTTATGGGAGTCGGTGTTTGAAAAGAACGATGGCACTTTTTGGTAAAAATACATATCTCATGACCCGCTCTACTGATTCCGACTATATTTAGTACATGATATTCTTCTCATATTCCTATGCCACAGTGCGAAGATGGACGAAATCGGACTACAACCACGCCTACTTCCCGTATAGCACAATTTTAAATTGCCCTTGATTCGTTCAGTTTCCAGTGCACAAATCAAGAAGCAATTAATATAACGGGATGCAACTTTGCACAAATAATGCCTTTAGTATGTACCAACTTATGCCCAAAAATTATTCAAATCCACTAAACCCTGTTCACGCCGCTAGGTACCGAAATTTAGACCCTGGGACATATAGTTGACTTTTGATCGAAAATGTCGATAAATGTGTCTTATATATAACTCAAAATTAGCGATAATCCTTCCCTTATATATGTATGTTTGTATGTCAAAAATTGTTTGAATCGAACCAATACTTCCCTTAGCCCCCATATACCTAATATACAAATAATCGAATTTCCGGATGCCTTTGTATCGCATACATTGGCCAATATGTGAGTTATAAGGACAAAAATAAGAGAGCGTGTTGTATTTATAACAGTTTTTCTTTGTGCCTAAAATAGATAAATTTGAGCGAAAACATGGCCTAGCCCCTATATAACTAATATCAGGGTTTTCGAACATCCGGCTGATTTTTCTCTATATGTTTAGTTTTTTAGTAAGTGACATGTTACTCGTATTATTATGTGGTATTATGTGGAAAAAGAGATCACATCATTCTATAATACCCCTCCTTCCATATACTACATATAATGGTTTTCGTTTCTTTAACAAACCTTATATGTATGTCAGTATAGGAGTTATATATAGTATAGGTATATATAAAACTGTTGTGATTTTGATTCTCCAGTTGATGTTTTACGTCATAAACAAGGAAAATGCATTGAGAGTGTAAAATGAGTATAAAATGGTCGGTTGCACACGAACTTAGCCATTCCTTAGTTTTTTTTTTCTTGCTTAAATGAATCAATAAAGAGTTTTATCAAGCAATTTACTTCATTTAAATGTATTTAATTTATTTTTAATATATTCAACAATTGTATTTTATTATATTATCACCTTAATTTCTTTCAGTGTATCAAATACCACTCGTTCAACACCCGTTTTTGTTCTTCTATTTTGTTTGCTTGACACACTAGAATATTCGCCACTTCCGCTGCGCTATTCTTCTATTCCATTTTATCCATTTATTATCCTTTAAATGCATTTCACCATTTGCTTTACATCACATTGCGTGCACACACACACACACATATCTATACTTGTCTGTGCCTAGGTAATGTCGCTATGTAGTTGCTGACTTGTAGCTGCCTTTTAGGCATCTAATAATTCGGTTTTCTTACTAATTCCCCATTTTGTCGGCTACCGTCTGAATTCCTACAACCACAGTCACACGCTGAAGTATACTTGAAATTTCTCATGTGGCGCATAGAATAGAGAACGAGAGGGTCGCAAAAGTTGGCAGCAACAGTGACGTTAGCAACAAACGGCACACAAATTGAAGGCAAAAAGAGGCTGCACAGTGTCAACAAATTTCTGTAATATTAAAACTTTTTCTTTAGGAATTTAAATGACGAATAGGAGTTAGCCAAAAAGATGAGGCATATTAAAGAAATGCGAAACGAATGAGAGAATGTAAATGGCACTGTATATAGGCGAGCCCCTCAGATTTTGAGATATCGATCCAAAATTATGCACATATCTCTTCTTCTCCACAAGAAGCTGCTCATTTGCCGGAACCATCGGTATGAGATCATATATTATATATGGTCTATATATGTGATATAGCTGTCATACAAGCTGATGGGTCATACTCAAGTCCCTATATGGAAAACTTGATTATTTGACAAGATATACTCACGAAATTTTATACGCGTTTTTGTCCAAAGTAACGGTACAATCTCTAAAAAACTTGTACAGATCGGATCACTATAGCATATAGCTGCCATATAAACTGATAGAAAAAAATCAAGTCCGTATATGGAAACCTTGTTTATTTGACAAGATATCGTAATGAAATTTGGCATGCATTATTGTTGAAGGCAACGGTACAATAACTAAGTAACTTGTAAAGATCGGATCACTATAGCATATAGCTGCCATACAAACTGACTGATCAAAATCAATTCTTGATGAAAAACTATTTTATTTATAAAGAGTATTTTATAAAATACCCATGAAAACCAAGATGACTCACTCACAAATTGTTTTTGGCAATGAAAAAGCCATTTTGCACGCAAATTAGCCAATTATAGAACACTGTGCGCACTGAGTGCCAACACAACAACTCAATGTTGCTGTTGTTGCACAGTTCTACTTCGATACTCATGCATATGAATTTATATTTTGTTGCTTGTATTGGTATTTTCATGTCATGCTGTTGCAGTTGTAGTTGTAACTGTTTGCATTTCTAGTTGTTTGTGTTTGCATTTCTTTTTGTATTTGCTTGGCATTTATATTTGTATGGTATGGTAGTGACGTACAAGCGTTTTAGTCCTACAACACTATTACACAACAACAATTTTGTAGATTTGTTGTAATACAGTCGCCCTGTTACATTGTAACTATGCGGCGAACAACAGCAACAACCAAAACTAACGACAAATACTTGCGCACACCTAACCGAAAATTCCGTTACATACTACAACACACACCCAATAACTAAAAATTTGCGCAAAACAACGTGCTTCAAGCTCGTATATTTGCGCATAAGTAAAAAGCCACTTGCCCTACACGCCTAAAAGCGTGCTACAAAACCAACCAGTCTGCGATACCCTGCTTTTTGTAGCACGTCCCTATAAGCCTTTCGCCGCTGGCACAGCTCATCATCATTGAACATTTTACATTTTTCACATATTTTCCACGTCCTTCTTCGTCCAATGTCCTCTTTTATGTGTTGCTGCACACACATGCAGGCAACGAGTATATAGCCGTCGCTCGCTGTTGTATTGTATGTGTTTTGTTTGTGTCTGTCGCTAACGTTGCCGTTGCTGTTGTTTGTGTTGCTGTTGTTGCCGCTTCGCCATCGTTATGTTGTTTGCCACATTTTTTGTCAACGCCGCCGCCGCCGCAGTTTGTATTGCAACCGTCTGTCAGATGGTGTTGTGTTCGTCTCGGTAGCAGTCTGCTTCAGCATTCCGGTGTGATCTCTTGCCCATTCAAGTGTGTTGTACAGGAATTTTCAACTCGCCAAGTGGCTCGTGACTTTAAAACAACTTTAACTAGAAACTAATAAACATTTTACATAATATTAGTTGAGTTTTGAAAGGCAAAAGAAGTAGTGTACGCGACACTTCTGCATTTCGCTGCGCAGCGTTGCATTTCTATACCGTCCTACACTGCCTGTAATATTGTGCTACTAACACTACCACTAAAGCTTCATACATACATAATGGTGGCTATACACTCCACGCGTAAGTAATATTTTTGAATTTTTGTTTATAAAAATAAAAATTAAAATTATTATAAAAACATAATGTTTTAAAATTGATTTATAAGAAAATTTTAGCTGTAAGGTAACAAACATGCATGTCTAGCAGTCTTTTTTTTTTATAAAAATAAAAAAAAAAAGTTTATCAAAATTAGAAAAAAAGTTATAAAAGAAAATAATCATAAAAGGATATATTTTTTAACTTAAAATTAAAAACAATGTCATTAAATTTAAAAAAAAAATATTTTGTTTACAAATTTGGCCGTAAGCAAAACAAAAATTCTCGGAAATTAAGATATATTTTGGCAACCGAGTATTTTGCTAATTACGCAAGCTTTATGATACACATCTATGTATTTCTTAGAAATCAACGTACTTTTATATTTCAATTGAATTCACAATTATTCGTGTATAGTTGTAGTATAACATTAAATATAACTGTGATTGAGTGAAAGAGGAGCTTAAGTGGAAAGGCTCATACGAGTATAATAACCTCTTTGGAAAACTATATTTTCCAAAATTTTTTTTTTATTTTAATTTAATCTGTCAGCTCAGTATTTAAACAACTATATGCTATAATGATCTGAACTAAACAATATCTTTATATTTTCTAGCACTCTCTCAGACTTCATACTAAATTTCAAGAAGATATCGTGTAAAATAAAAAAGTTTTCCAAAGAATACATTTTTATAGATCAGTTCGTATGGCAGCTATATGCTATTATGATCCAATCTGAGCAATTTGTGCATATTTTATAACACTGTCTCAGGCAATAATCCATACCAACATTCATGAAGATATTTTATGAAACAAAAAAGTTTTCCATATAAGGGGCTGACTTTGATAGAACACTCTATATGACAGCTATATGCTGCCAAAAAGAGTCTCCTGAACTTAGAGAAAATTTTTTTAATTCAAGAAAATTCTTTCCACACCAAACAGTTTTTTATACAACACACTCTTAATTAAAGTCAAATTCACAAAAGTAGTTTCATCAAGTTATAAAATATACTCATCGATTACGCTATCAACAAATCTGAAGAAAAAATTTGCGTTTGATAATAAATATGTATTGCTTGAAGGCCGAAAAAAATCGATTTTTTTCAGGATTTTTCCTAACAAAACTTTTAAATTTATTGACCCAAAAATTTGTAGACAGATTATGCTATCTTTTAACTGTAAAAAATAGATTTTTTTGAAAATTCTAACTGTATATAACCCCTTAAGAGGTCTGTGGGATATTTGAGGTGCCCAGATTTCAAATTTGAGTACAAAAATTGTCCATCACGAACAGCTATTTTTATCACTTTAGTAAATGGTGTTGGTTTCTAACCCCTATACCCCTTCATCATAACACAAAAAAACCTACATGTTAGCTAATTTTTACTATCATTTTCGTTTTATCAACCCAACCCTAGAAACAGCCACTTACATCATAGTTTCAAAATGACTGTAAACTAGTGTTACTAAAAACAAAAAATGCGAGCCACATGGCAACCCTTAAACAAACTTTAAACGTGCAAAATGAAGAGAGCATTCACCTTTAGCATGAACATGCAAGCAATTATGGAAATGAAATTCGATACTCAAACAACATACTATATTATAATGCAACAACAATACATGTATTATATACACATTCATACATATGTATACCCATGTAAACTGTAAAGTCTATCCATACACATTTCAATGTATACTATATATGATCATTAAAGCATTTATCATGATTAAACTACTTTCGCCACCCATTAGCAACAAAAAGAAATATTTTTTTAAAGCAGTACCTTCTTTATACGTGCCCTCCTGTTATGTCAGCAAAATTAATATGAAACACCATATCCTCGCTTAAATGCGTATATTCATATGTGCGCTGACTAAATTGACTCTTTACCCATCCCTTGGTATTATGAACAGAAATTATTGGTATATATGAATGTGCGCGTATGTGCCTGCATATTGGCATGTCCACACCCTTTGGCCAGTTCGAGCCGGCAGCGTTGACATTTATGCTGCATAACACCCCAGAGATTATGTAGAGCAGTGGCTCTTAGCTTCTAATTGCGCGTTCTATACCAGTCGTAAATGAAATGAAATAGTAAATGGACGCTAACTAACCAGCAATTAGCAATAGCTATGAAATATGCAAATTTTTTTTGCTCAATATTTACAGGAAATTTGGAATATTCAAAGGAATGGTGGAATAAATTTGTTTAACAAAGTCTTTGTATATAAAACTTTTTCATTTTGCAAGTTGTACTATCCAAGAAATTTAACATAAGTTACAAATATAGTGCTGTATTCTCGGAAAAAATTGTACAAATCTGATCACTATAGCATATAGCTGTCATACAAACTTACCGATCAAAACCAAGTCTTTGTATGAAAACATTTTTTATTTTTATACTCTCGCAACAAAGTTGCTAAAGAGAGTATTATAGTTTTTTCACATAACGGTTGTTTGTAAGTCCTAAAACTAAAAGAGTCAAATATAGGGTTATATATACCAAAGTGATCAGTGTAACGAGTAGAGTTGACATCCGGATGTCCGTCCGTCTGTCCGTCCGTCCGTGCAACCTTGACTTTTTACTTGAGTAAAAATTGAGATATCATGATGAAACTTGGTACACGTATTTCTTGGCTCCATAAGAAGGATAAGTTCGAAGATGGGAAAAATCGGCCCACTGCTACGCCCACAAAGTGGCGAAAACTGAAAACCTATAAAGTGTCATAACTAAGCCACAAATAACGATATTAAAATGAAATTTGGCACAAAGGATCGCATTAGGGAGGGCATATTTGGACGTAATTTTTCTGGAAAATATCTCGAAAACTACTATAGCTATGTCAACTAAACTGTATAGAGTCGTTTCTTTTAGGCATTTCCATATACAGTTCAAAAATGGAAGAAATCGGACAATAACCACGCCCACCTCCCATACAAAGGTTAT